>NC_066516.1:24719717-24909717 GCF_024679095.1 Eriocheir sinensis
TATATATATATATATATATATATATATATATATATATATATATATATATATATATATATATATATATATATATATATATATATAAATATATATATATATATATATATATATATATATATATATATATATATATACATATATATAGTTATATATGCAGTCAAACCTCGGTTTACGAGTGCCTTAGTTTACGAGTGTTTTGATTTACGAGCAAAAAATCCCACAAAAATGCCTTGGTTTATGAGCGGTGATTTGGTATACGAACATCCTGTTTATTCCTTTTTTTTTTTTCGTCCCCCCCCCCCCGGGTGGGGACACGGGCCATACGGAGGCCGTCATCGTTAAGCGCGTACGTCCCTTCAAAGAGGGACCACAAACCCTTGTCGGGTGACGGCTCATGAAGGGAGGGGAGGATGCCGATAGACTGACTCTATCGGCTTACATCAGCCTAGCCGACCAAGTCGGTCTTTCGACGAGGACTGGCGTGTCTCTTTGTACAAGTCGAAGACGTGAGCGTGGGTTCCCTTTGTTCGCAGCAAGACGAGAGTGCTGAAAGCAGAAAATACTCGGAGCAGAGTCTCAGTTAGGGCTGCCACCTTGATCTAAAAAATAAGGAACGCAACATCCCATTCTCCAATACAGAACGAATCCATATTTTAAGGAACGGATGGAAACCCTAAAACTTCTCTGGCCTGCATGACTTGACAGCCGCTGCTGGTGAAGGCAAGATGAAGAGGGAGAGACGTTACGACGTTTATTTTACACGTTTTTCAGGACGACCTTAGAGTAACATAATTTTATGGACTGGTTTCGTGGTTCACCGAAAAATGTGCTCACTACAGTTTTAATATACTGATTTTTTTCTGCTTAATCATTCAGACAGGCAAATGAGGAACAAATGGCATTCCGTATTTTAAGGAAGAGTGGCAAGTTTGCAACCTTAGAGTGTCATCTGGCGATATATGGCGATATATTAGTAGTTTCCTACTGGCTTATGCACTGTGCATGATGATTGAACTGGGGCTGTTACCGCTATTTCAATGGAATTGAGTACGCTCATGTTGCATTAAACAGACAACTAAGGTACAGTAAGCCGCCTTTTTTATCGAGCACTTAACCAGCTTGAGCAGCTTTAACTAAGTGATTGTGCCCTATACTACTTGCCCGGCTACCCAAGCGAGGTATATGAGTAAGTACTTTTAATCGATTTAGCCAGCTCACTGTAGCATTGTCATCAGTCATCACCCATGTAATATCGCGGACATTACAACACTAAATTTTAGTCGTCTAAATCACGCGTTGACCGAAATGAAGTCATACTATAGAGATCAACAAGTTACGTAGGCACATTCTTCTTCTTCTGAGAGAGAGAGAGAGAGAGAGAGAGAGAGAGAGAGAGAGAGAGAGAGAGAGAGAGAGAGAGATCCGTGCATGAAGATTAGCGTGCTTGAAGCATGGTATAGACGAATATGCTTAGTAGAGCCAAGGCATTATGCAGTGCATTGTTTGAAGCTCACTTTGCAACTCTGGCAGCCACAACAGTGTTGTGGCAGTCAAAAGTGTCATTGTTCTTGCCGTAGGCATGGCTGCAGGGAGTAAAAATCTTCAAGTTCTTTGGCCGTGTTTTTGCCAGTCTCTCGCAGTTGGTGAAAATAGATAAATTAGTTACATTCTCTAAAAAAAAAAGAAGCCTTACGTTTGAAAGGACATATTACGTATATGTTTTCATTAGTGAACACATTTAAATGCAATAAATATCACCGTGTTTCCCCAAACTGTTCTCAAAGATTTTTGTTTCATTTTTGCAAGCACCTTGCATTTACAGGCACATTCCATAAGTGATATAAACGGTTAGCGGAAAGTCTTTCCTCAGCTGTTGAAACAGCTATAAGATAACACACCCATAAGGTTTCATCACAATTTAGAACCTATGCCCCTGATGGCATTTTATGCGAGAGCTGGTATCCTACCCTGTTTTGTGTGCGTCCGTGTTTTGCGCGTCCGTATATGCACAATAGTTAGTGTGGGGTCTGACGGGCATTGGTCCCCTCCCTGTGCAGCGGAGGGCTCGCCGCGCCCCGAGCGGCCGGGCAGGGGAAGGCGCGAGGCCTACATCCCTCCACACCACCCCGCAGCACACCTTCTCTACTTCTACTAACACCGTTCCGCTCCATCACCACCACCATCATCACCACCACCACCACCTCCACCGCCAGCAGCAGCAGTATCAACAGCAGCACCAGCAGCCAGCACTGCCCGTCGCACCGCCGGGTCAGGACACAGTGGATGTCCGAGGTCTTCAGGGGCTCAGTGCGGGGGAGTTGCTGGGCAAAACTCACGAAGAGTTAGTGCTGCTGCTCATTCAGTTGCGGCGGCACCACTCGGCCCTGCAGTCAGCGAGGCACCACTCCCGCGTCGAGAGGGACTCCCAGGTACGCCTCGTCACCACCCGCAGCACAAGCATCTTTATTTGCCTCTGAGAATGAGACAACAGATTAATCAGACTAACGCGAATCAGGCCACTGGTAATGGCTTGTCACACTGTATAGTTATTATTTTTATAGCTCAGCAGCTGAATTTGGCAATTTTAGTGTGTAGTAGATCACAGAAAACTTACGTGTAAATACCTACGATAGAATACGCAATGTGTGTGTGTGTGTGTGTGTATATATATATATATATATATATATATATATATATATATATATATATATATATATATATATATATATATATATATATATATATATACACTGCGCAGTTTTTTTGTTTTGTTTTTCAAACGTTATAATGCTTTTGTATGCACTGAGTAAGCAGAGCAGCATGGCAGCATTTTCTTTATTATTGTTGTTTATAGTATCTGCACATGTTGTGATGTATTTTTCTACTTTCTGCCCTTGTATATTTATTGCCTTTTTTCAATATCTTGCTTCCCTTCACTGCATCGGGTGACTTGCATGTGTGTAGTGCTGTTTGTAGTGTGGTTCTGTATAGTATCTGTGCAACTTTTGTATTTCCTCGTCTCTGTGTCTCTTTTATTCCTATTCCTTTGTCTTATGAAAAGTGTTATTTTGAATTCTCTGACTGTCTTTGTATTTTTTGTGGTGTTTGTGTCGCTTACCTTCTAATTGTGTAAAAATATGTAGCGGTAAATTAACCACTTAAAAAGGTTTTCATTTTCCTTTGATTTTTTTTTTTCTCCTCCATATCATGGCACTATTTTTCGTCTTGTATCAAGAAGAGTGAAACCTAAAGGGTATTTCAGTCGTGGCTTTGTGTTCTAACCGTGCCCCCACACAGGCCCGCCTGGCCCAGCTGGACGGCGACCACCGCGAGGACCACCTGCGCCGCCTGGCCAGCCTCAACCACCACCTGCACGACCTCGACAAGCAGGTAGCCTACTCAACACTTTCCAGTCAATTTACTTTTATCACCGTGTATCATTTTTACGAAACTCAGTAGTATGATATACATTTTTCAATAATCTAAAGTTTGTTTTCTCAGAAAACACGTCATTAAATTATGAGCTATATTCGAATTAATTAAACCTGCTTGCCTGCTATAACCTACTTAGATATAGTAACGAGTCGCCAGAAGGTTTATAATCTATACTCACTAAAAATAACAACCTTTTGGTGCTGAACTATATATATATATATATATATATATATATATATATATATATATATATATATATATATATATATATATATATATATATATATATATATATATATATATATATATATATATATATATATATATATATATATATATATATATTAACTTTGCCCCACCGATTGTGGCGGTGGTGCACTCTGCTCGGCATGGACTGAGGAAGCAGGGCGGCCACCAGCCCTTGAATATTAATGTACAATAGTTTAGTTCAACCCCACTTGGAAAATGTGGTAGCCTACAGTTTTGGTCTTCCCACTGTGTGAAGGACATTGCTAAATTGGAAAGTGTTCAACGTAGGGCAACAGAGATAATTTCCTCCTTGCGCAACAAACCATACAATTAAACTCTCATATCTTAACCTGTTCTCCCTTGAGAAATGTCACCTCCAAGGAAAACTGATCAAATGTTTCAAAATACTCATTGGTTTTATGAATGTGGAGAAATCCAAATTGTTTATGATCAATGACATGTTTATAGCAAGAAATAACGCCACAAAACTTATGTAAACAAATAAACTCAGACTGCACCAAATATTTATTCACTAATGTTGCAGCGCGAGAATGGAATAAGCTCCCACCTTCAGTGGCCCAGTGTAACACGATTGATTTATTTAAAAACAAGCTTGACCAACGCTTCCTTCAACTTTATATTTACTAAAGTAGAAATGCAGTGTTTGTGGGATTTGATTATTATAATTTCACCTAGGCTCAAGGACTAACCACCTATAGTCTGTACCATAGGGTCTGTGTGGCCTGAATATGTATGCAAATGTGTGTGTGTGTGTGTGTGTGTGTGTCTCTCTCTCTCTCTCTCAAAATGATTCTTTCATTTCCCTAGTTTGATTTTGAATTACCACCTTCTATAATATATATATTTGATTTGCTTAACTTAAAAATCATCTATGGAAAGTAATCTCGATCAGTAATTGTATTTTACAATTCTGACTGTTTTGCAGTATGAAATGGGCAAGCCTCTCATCAACCTGGTGGACAACATGGTCAAGCTGGGCTCCTTATACCGCGGCGGGGACTCCAGGCTCGCAGCACAGCAAGACCCAGGGCAATCCAGGTATTATCAGGTAAGTCATCTGTCTAAAGCAGAATATGTTCTTCCCTATAGAGTGTAGGGAAAGTTAATAAAGTAGGAGAAAGATTCTAAAATACTTGAATGCCCTAGAAATATCTAATGACCTTCAACTCAAGAAATGCTGCCAAATGGCATGCTGTACAGTGACACTGGAATGCTCAATGATGCCTGCATATCATAAGTATTTATTCAATATTCTGGCAAATAAATGGTAGGGGTCTTCTTTCTTACAGTTCTTTGATTTTATTATATATATATATATATATATATATATATATATATATATATATATATATATATATATATATATATATATATATATATATATATATATATATACATATATATATTATATTTTATTATATTATCTGGAGCCTGCCATTTGCTTCAAAGTAGTGGTTATGGCTGACTTTTAGTTTTAGAGTAGGCTGACTTCCATGTTTTATTATGTATTTCCTTATATATTCTCACCAGTGCAGTAAAGTATTTCCTAGGAGGCCAGAGTGATTTTCCAAAGAGCAATGTATGGTGTCCTGAATTATTTATATAATATTAGTATCTATAACATTCTCTGTACCAATATTATGATTTAGTCATAGTATTTATAGTGAAATCAAATTAGTGAGTCGGTTGTGGCATTGGCTCCTGCGGGTCCTTTCCTCCCTTCTGCTCTACCACACAATCCCAATTCCTATCTCTTCCTCTCATATGTCAGGTATAGGTAACATATGAGGGTAAAAGTTAGGTGCTGGGACTGTGTAGCAGAGTAGAGGGGAGGAAAGGACCCGCGGGAGTCAACATCAAAACGGACTCGCTAATCTGGTTTCACTATAGTTAGAGGGAGACTGTGTAAAATTCAAGATCCATTGGCTGCTCATTTATAGAAGGACAGCACTTTTAATCTATTATTATGCATGTTCAGTATTAGTTAATGTCAGTTCTTTGGCACTGCAAAACAAAAAAGTGTAAGATGAATGCAGGTGGTAACTAATCAGCCCAAGTTTACTTATATACACTTAATATTTTCTTTACAGACAAATGGTTTTGATTCACTTCAGTTCTCTAGAAGAATACAAGAAAGAAGAATAGTTGCAGAAGACTTGCAGCTGCAAGAACATGAGCTAGCTTCTGCAGACCAGAGTGATCTAGAGGTTGGTGTTGATAAAAATACTGGCCCTTGCCTGGCAGGAGTGAATGGCATTACATAAGTTTCAAATCTCATTTAATAAAATCAATGATAGAGCAGAGTCAAATCTACACCTAAGTGCTACCACAGATATATATGTTGAACTTAATGTTACTAGAATCTAAGAAATTTTTCCATGAGGATACCTATTATACGTAGTACCTTCTTGATTTGAAATGCAAAATCTTTTCACTTCACCATATTGAAATATTTCATGATTGTACATCATTTACCTGAGCAGTTTGTTTTACAAATTATTGATAAAGTCTCAGATTCTCATTTATGGTGCACAGCATCATACCAAAGTTCAGTATATTTTTCATATTGATTTAGTTTTTCACAGAAGCAGGCCAATTGTTCTTGCAAATTTTATATTCATAAAAAGGATTGTTGAATGAGTATTTTCAAGTCCTCTTTTGAGTCTTTAATCAAGAAAGAGCAACGAACTTTACATTTTTCCCTTTAATTGTTTCTCCGCTCTAGAATGAAATTAATTCTGATATGAATTTTAATAAAGGAGATTTGAATATTTGCTTTCATTCAGTATTTAGAAATGTGTTTGATTTTTTTTAATATTGTAATCAAAGTTTTTTTATTTTGTATTCACCTTTTTGTAGTTAGTGTTTGTGTATTTGTGTGTGTGTATGTGTGTGTGTGTGTGTATGTGTGTGTGTGTGTTTAAGTGTGTATGTGTGTGATTCTTCATGTAATTTTGCTATACAGGAAAATTATATGACACAGTGACATTGAACTTCCAGGGAAAAGTGATGCAATTGTATAAGTTGGACAAGAACCTCCACCAAGAGTCACTGACCATTCAGAGCTTGCAGAGAGAGAAGGTTCGAACACTGTACATCCTTCATTTTTAGAGTGACCAGACTTTGACTAATTTCTCTTTTGGGTATCATATGGTCATCTTTGATAGATTCTGGGCCCTCTTTGGTGCTTCTTTTTTTATAATTTAAGGTGGGGTTTTGAGGTAGTATTGACCCTCTAATGATATTCACTGATGCATTATACTTCACTTATGGTGTTGGAAAATCCTTAAAGTGGTGTACTACCCAAACCACTTGTTGCTTCTCACATTGCTTGTAGATGGCTCGTCTAAAAATCTTTGTTGTGATATATAGGCTGTCTCTTACCTTTCAGTGTGTATATACATGCTCTATAGGCACTAATTTATTCGTGTTTAATAGTGGAAGTCAATACCGTGCTCAAGAACATAACCCATATACGTATATATATCGTTTCTTAAGGTGTACATTATATAACCTTGGAGGCCTGAGGTTTATCATGATTGTTAGTGTAATGGTTTTATTTTCATTATTTTCATCATTCTTCTTATTTTTTTCATTATTATTATTATCATCCTCATCCTTATTACTTTGTTCTCAATTACCAAACATTACAAGTTTAATCATTTAAGTAATACCAACAATTTAATGCAATGATCTGCAGTTTTCTAACTTTATCAACAATATACATTGATGTAACATTTGCTCCCTCTGAACTTGGTTGTTATGCTTTATTTTTATGAAATCAACCTGTTTTAAGTATAAAATTTATTATGTGTCCTAAACGGGGTCAGCTACATTATGGTTATCTTAGTATATGAACCGTCTCTGGTCGATCATCAGATTAGAACCACCCTAGATCATTGTCAAGCCACCTATAAAAGACAAAATATTTTTTACCTCCACATATTAGATTCAATAGAGGTTATCATTTAGAATGTGCGTGTTGCTTGATATCATGGCATTATTTTGTATGGTTACCCTACTAAAACTACTGATATGAAAGTTCACATACCACAACATTTTATCACTATTACGGGATTGCATAAAGTTTCTTCAGTCACATTTGCATGTGCCTGACATTTTTCAAGCATACATATAAATATAGATAATGGTAAGCATACATATGGCAACAGTAGAAGGTAATATATTACTCACTTTTGCTCTATGTGTGATACAATACAACCTACCAGTGCGTTATTCTTTTGTGCTTTTTAGTCTATAATAGTGCTGTTCATTTCATAATACTCATGTAAAAGTTGAGCTTTTTAACAGATTTCTATAAGTTTACAAGGCATGCTGATTTGTCCAAATAATCCCAAAGACACAATTTTTTTGTAATTCTTCCATTCTCATTTCAAGTTATGTACTGTAATTACCATGTGTGGATTGCATGTGTGTAATTGTTGCCTGCATGAAACTGGAAAGTTAGGAGAGGCATCCTGAGGATTCTGTGATGTTTGGTTCTGTGTGGCTTGGACTTAGTTTTGATGCATAATTGGTGCTTTTTGAGTATGCAGAAATTGATTTTGCATTTTTTGTGGGGAATAAATGCTTTTTTAATGTGGTTTTGTTGCCAGTTGTTTCCTGTTCTTTTATCAGTTACTAGTTTCTGCTGTTTAGTCAAGTATCATTTGCACTTAAGAAAAGTCAATATATAATTGAAGTAATGATTAGCTTTCTATAAGTTGCATAGTTATAGTCATAATAACACTCATCTTCTACACTTAGTAAAATTGTAGTTGTGCATATTTACTTGAGTTGCATAGTTTGATTATTTTTCATTTAGGGAGGACTCAGATGATAGATGATTTCTGAATTTCCTAATTCTGCACTGATGAGCTAAAAAGATAACTTGATATGGCAAAAGTTTTTAGCTGTTTCATAAAAATATATGAAAACTTTTAGCTCAAAAGATATCTCAAAACATCTTTCTGGCCATCAGTGTAATTGTCAGAGCTTTCCTAAGTATTTCACTTCTCCACCATAGGAGATGCTGGAGCGTACCCTAGTTAACCTACAATCCAAGTCTCATGGAGCAAATGAAGGACCTGTAGAGCTTGAGCGCAGAAAGAAACAGAGACGACACTTGGAACACGAACTATCCAAACTTCGTGCTCACCTTGCTGTATCTGCAAGGGTGAGTTAAGCTAATAAAGAATATATATATATATATATATATATATATATATATATATATATATATATATATATATATATATATATATATATATATATATATATATATATTTTCACACGCACAAAAAAAATAGCATCTTCATTGAAAGGATATTTAGGCCAAAAAAACTACTTTATTTGATTACATTAGCAGCATAAACTTCTGGGATACTCATAAATCTTCTAAACAATTATTTTTTTACTAAATATATCTTCTATGAAGCTTAAACTTCATATATTATCACAACTGCTTGATTGCTGTAGTCAGCTAATCATGTATTCATAGAAAGTGATATTCAACCTAGGCATGAAAAAGATGAAAATGATGAATGTCTCTTAGTGTCTCACATTTTGTGGTAGGGTCCCATCATCACATGACGATACCAATTCATTTATGGTCTTGCATATCTTAATTTCTTAATGGATTCAAAGGGCTTTCCTCTTTGGAAGCATTTTATATCCATGAACTTTCAGTTTTACTGTATATTTCTTTCTTTTTTTATTTACTCTTTTTTACTAAGCTGCTGATGGTCCAAAGATATAGATAGACTCCCAAGGCCTTGAGCCATGGGGATTCCTCTGCCTCAGCGCTAGGGTGTCTGCCTCCCATATCGGAGGCCCGGGTTTGAATCATGGAAGAAGTTTTGGGAAAAGATTTATTCTCCAAAATAGATAAGTTTCTTGTATGATTTGTGAGCACTGAGATGTCATGTTCTATGATGGGAAATGAGCCCCATCAGAAATGTCATGAACATGACAAAGAGAATAGAAATACATTTGACAAAAATACCATACAACAGCATAACAGCCACAAGGCAGCCATCACTGAATCCTGCCATCAGGAACTTCTGAAGTTTCTTATAGAGGGTCTGAGCTGCAGACAGAATACAGCACGCTTAGTTAAGGCAAGTCATCACTGTTGGGAACACAGTGTCTCGAGTGCATGCAGTGCTAATTCAGAGATATACTAATACATGTCATGAGCAAATCAGAAAATATTTAATATGAAGCTACACTGGCTGATCAACCTTTCCTATTGTTATAGGAAATTGTTGGATTAGCTAAGTTAGGTTACTTGAAATTGTTCTGACTTGTCCTATATATGGTTCCTGTAACTATATATTATCATCTATAGGCTTACAAAGGAAATTGTGAGAAGAAATGTATGCAACAACTATGAAAATGAAATAAATTTTAGTAGAAATGGAGGAGGGACAGCAGTCACAAAGCATACACCATTTTCTTTTTCAACTCCAGGTGCTTCAGCATATCATACCATGCAAATTATTTACAAAGTAATATTTCTTTATACAGAAATCAGTTGATAAAAATATAAAATGGTTAATAAAAACTGGATCATAACTACAAATATCTGTACAACTAATACAATTAAACAAGCAAATGACATGGCTGTGGTGACAATGAAGCATTCACCATTTTCTTCTTTAGTGCCATGACCCGCCTGAGAGGCAAGCCTCCCATATAATTCACTCTGCTAGTGGGGTACCTCTTTGGCCGACTGGTTAAGTAGTGGCTTTCCCATCTCGTCAGTCACAGGTTCGATCCCCTTCGCTGGCAAAACTTTCCCTGGTCTGGATTAATTTCTCGTGTGTGTTTTCATACGCTGAGGTCATGCGAAGGTATAGTGGAGTGAAATTCAGGCAATATATGTGGTGGCAAAGTGGTGGGCATCCTCTTCTTTGTTTCTGTTGTGTCTCCCTGAGTAGGTAAAAGGAAGATGGATGGCCCATGCTCTGAAGAGTTCATAGAAAATGGGAAGTTTCAGTGATAAACACATAGAAATTAATCTGGACATGGAAGGGAAGTCATGTAGTGCCATGACCCGCCTGATGGGCGAGCCTCCCATAACTCACTCTGCGAGTGGGATACCTCTTTGGCCGACTGGTTAAGCAGTGACTTCCTCATCTTGCCAGTTGTGGGTTCGAACCCCAGCACCGGTCTGGATTAATTTCTAGTGTATTTTGTGACACACAGAGGTTGTGTGAAGGTATAGTGGAGTGAAATTCAGGCAATATACTTCTTCAGCTCTCCGGTTGGTCAAAAATATTATACTAATGTGAATTATGTATTTATGGGCTTCATTCCAGTACATACTGTATTTACCTGGAAGTGTTAGGTCACAACATGCCTGCTTAACAGCACAAGACAACAATAAACAAATATGTTTGGCATGCACACGGCAACCTAGTGGGTGTTGCAGACACTGACTCGGCGATGGAATCAGATGTATGGCCAGACTTGTTTTATGACCCAGACTTGGCTGGGCATATGTCCAGCAGTTGCCAGACATAGCAGGATCACAGATTTTTTACTCAGACTTCTATTTCAGTTCCCAGTCTTGACTGGGCATATGTCTGACAATTGCTGGACCCCATATTTTTTTCTGGAAAATCAATATCCGGGAAATCAAGTTTGAAAAATCAAATGTCAAGTGTACTACACTTCCTTTGGTAGACATATGGTTCTGAGTTAAATTAACCTCAGTTTAAAAAGAGTTGAAACAAAGCAGCATGAACAAGGAAAGAAAACTCTGGTAAGAAAAAGAAAAATCACTCATTGAAATGGTCCCACCAGTGTCCAGAGCCTCACAAATGACTAGGAACTCAACATAATCACTGGCATTGAATAATTTGATAAGTCACATTTACCTTAACAGGCAAAAATCAATGTTGTTATTATGAAATTTTAAATCTTTAGGACTATTTGTTGTTGAAATTAAAACAGGATATACACCAAAGTATGCTTCAACATTTATTAAGTAGTCTCACAATTTAGTATTGCACCTTTTCACTTGTGGATCTTCATAAATGGTATATACCACTGAAACTTCTTATGCATTGTTAACTTTCTATCCTAAGGTAGAGTAATACCATATATTCCTAAACCTCAGTAGTTTGCACTGATGACTAGCAATATAGGCTGCAACCATATTCACGCATACCTTACAAAAAAACTTTATTATATAGGAATCATGATTGCATGACTTAGTTTGTACACCACTGAAGCTTTATTATGTATAGAGTGGCTATTTTCCAGAATTATTAAGTCTTAATCTTAAATTTCCCCGAGGAGCAATACATCACTTTTGACCATAGTTCCATGACTGCAATTTGTACATTTCCCAGTCCAGTATCTTTTACATTACATTGCAAAATTTTTAATAGTCATTATTTTATGGTGTCAAATACTACAAAGCAAAACTAATTTGAATAATTCTCTGAACAGAAACTTGAAGAAACTGCTGCCGAAAATAGTCGTTTAGAACATGAAATGATGATGCTGAGACAAAAGATCCAAATGACAATGGCTCGCAATTGCCAGAGGGAAGCTGTTGGTACTACTGAGACACGCCACATTCAGTCTGAGATGGTGCGAGTTCAGACACTTCTTGAAGACTTGCAAAGGCGAAGAATTGAACTTAGCCACCAGGTAAATATCCAGTAGTAAGGAAAATTAGAAGAGGCAATAATTATATTGTTTTTTTTTTTCTTGTGATCAATATGAAACTGTTGTAGGCCTCAAGTAAATTTTGAATGGCCATTTCTTGTAATTTTGACTTCCTCCATATATTTAAAAGAAAATAGATCAATTTTAATAAACCAGGACACACAATAATATATATCTAATTTTGCCTGACAGATTCAGAAACTCACATCAACAAATCCTGGGCTAGAGGTTCGGCCATCTCCAACTGGCGTGGCAGGAGCAGCACCTGTGCCAGCCAGACGGAGGACCCACAGCACCTGGCTGGAGACAGACCTAGATGCCATGATCACAAGAGACAGAGGACTGGATCCTCCTGAAGTAAATAGGCTGGGTAGCCATCCTGTTTATGTTAATGCATCTGGATATGTGGAGGAGGTAACTGATCAGTGTACTTGTTGAAGGCTTTACATTTCAGTTCATGAGAAAGCCTTTAAATTCCTCATTAGGTTTATAAAGATTAAGGATAGCAATTTTTTTTATAAATAAACTTAAATAGTTTATTTTCTAAATGAAAAGGAATGGTAGTAACTCTTGCATTGCAAATTAGAAGGCTTATATACCAGGGTTAGTTGTCAAAATCATTTTATAATTTCATAAAAGCATATTACTAAATCAACTCTCACTCAAAAATTTCACAATTACATCAATTAACAAAAAAGATAACAAATTTCATATAAAGAGCTGCTACTACGGGTTGAGAATCCTTGATCTGCAATTCCAAAGTCTGAAACCCCAAAAAATCCGAAAGTTTTTTTTAATGCTGACATGTCACAAATGGAAAATTCCGCAAAGTGATGGGAAGGTTCCACCCCGTACAGCTGTTGTGTGCTGCTCAGGGTTGCCAGGTCTGCGGTTTACCCGCCTAATTGGACAGGTAAACCTACTGCTGGATCAACACCTTGGGCGTAAAAACATTTGCTTGCCACCACCACGGGTTTTGGGCGGCTTTTGGGATGGGATTGGGCGGGAACACAGTCCACGACATGGCAACTCTTGTGCCATTATGCGTTAGTTTATTGTCAGCAGTTGTCACAGTCACACCTTCGCTTGTTACTCATTGTGATTACCATATGTTGTGTGCTCTGTGGTGTAAAGATATTGTTGAAATGTCAAAAAGCCCTGCATATTCTGAAATCCGAAAAAATCTGAATTTTGCAACACTTTCAGTCCTAGGAATTTTGGATAATGGATTCTCAACCTGTACTAAATTTATTAATTTGAAGGTAATTATGGTAGCTACTGTATAATTATGAATTGACAGGACAACAAATGATGACTGGGAACAAAATACTTGAGAGAGTAGAGGAATACACATATCTAGGACAAACAGTCAGTGCAAATCTAGTTTACAAAAGAATGACCCACCAAGAAAACAGGAATTGGATGGAGCACTTTTGTTGAATTATAGTAATATCATGAACTGCAACTTACCATTCTCCTTAAAGAGAAAGGAATACAATGAATGTATCCTACCAGCCTTAACACATGGCTGAGAAAAGTGGCACATCATGAGAGATCTAGAGAAAAAGCCAAGAAGTACACAAAGAGGAAAGAAAACAAAAATGCTGGGTATAACACAAGAGAAATAAGAAGCAAGCTTCATGGATTTGAGAACAGACAAAGGTTGAAAATAATATAATTTTAATGACAATTAAGAATAAAAGAACTTATGTAGCTTGCTAGATTCATGTCCTGAAAAAGTACAAGCTAGTAGTTGAGTGCTGCGAATAAGTAGAATATTGTATTGTAGCGGTTCAACTATGCATTGCTTTAGTCACAGGTGTGTTTTACATCTATATCTATAAGAGCTGTGGTTTCAACTTTAATGTCACAACCTATACTTTGACGTAGAATTATAAAGATATTTAGATATAGAGTAACAATGAGACCATAAACATGGTGATTTATTTTAACTGTTGAGAGATATATTAATAATGACATTTTTTGTTTCAGTCTCTGCATGCATACTTTTCTAATCACTAAAGGTTTTCTTACTTTTTCTTCAAGGGAATATACTTTCTTGGCTTCTGTTTAACATGTATGTCTTGCAAATAATAATAAAAAGGTAACACCAATTCTTAAAGCATAACTCAAACTATATATATATATATATATATATATATATATATATATATATATATATATATATATATATATATATATATATATATATATATATATATATATATATATATATATATATATATATATATATATATATATATATATATATATATATATATATATATATATATATATATATATATATATAGTTATATAGTTATATATAGTTATATATATATAGCTATATTGCCCCTGAAAATTATTCACATAGCATTTATTTGTTGAACGTACAACATCATGCTATTCCTATGATGACTTCAGTAAATAAAGATAATTATATACACACACTTATAAATTTTTTATAGAATAAGATTGTAACTTAAATCCGATATTGCAGATCAGCCCCAATGAATATTCAGAAAGTCCCGACTACATTGATTCTGACTACCCTCCACCACCACCTCCACCTGAGCACATGCACTCCTATAATTACCATCTTGATAGACTAACCTCTTTCTTGGAACATTATAACTCTGATCAAATTTATCTGCACTCACAATCATCTTTTGAAGCAAATCAAAGACAGGTTAGTTGAGACTATACTTTTAGAATGAAACAAGGTAATTTAATTTTACCTCAAGTGATTGGTTCTGCACTAATTGGATAACATAAGTGTTGAATCTTACTTCTCATATGCACTTTATCTGATATTTTAAAAGTTATTTAGTAAGAGCAATTACCTTACCTCCCATGCAGGAAATGTGGTATGTAATGATGATGGAAAATAGCATTTTTCAGTCTTCCCTTTACCCCCCTCTGCCCTACTCACAGACAGGTGTTGGAAACCTCTGGGCCTGATCACTTTTTTGTGCAATAAATCTCATCATTTAGTTTTAGTGTTCAGGTGCTATGTTGTTTTAAAACAATGCATACAGAGCAATCCCCTGACAATCAGAAGTTTTCCAACTACTGAATTGTTTTTATGGTTACATACATACACTAATTCACTTACTCTTACATAGAATACTTGTGGTGGTTGCTGCTATGTGGCAGCCTCACTCTCTATACCCACAATTCCTGCATTGGGTGTGTTGTTGCTGTCTGAAGACTGATTAGTAGAGCAGTAATCTCTATTTACCTTAAGTCTGTCCCAGTGTCTCACTTCTTTTTATGGCAATGTAGGCTTTTCCTCCACAACGCCAATGGGCCCAAGATAACACTATTTGAGTGGCCAGCACTTCTGCTTTCTGTTGCAGCATGCACTATTTTTCCAGTTTAATACATCTGCTATTGCTTTGCATTCACATCATCATGCAAGATGAGAAAATAATATGGTATGTCATTAGAATAAGAACATGAGGGATTTGCAAAGAGCCAGTCTGCTTACATAAGGCAGCCCCTGCAAACCTATCACAGTCTATCTTCTCCATCCTAGAATTTAACTAACCTTTTCTTGTAAATATCAACAGTATGTTTACTTAGCAAATGACACTTCTAGTCATTCACTGCTTTATCTACAAAAGCAATAACCACCAATCTTTTCATTAAATCTTAATTTATTTTTCTTGAACATATTTGCTCTGAGTCCTGTTTTGCCCTTTCACTATATGAACCTTATTAACATACCCAGTCTTGAATCCTTTCATCCACTTAATAACTTCCCATGTCACCACATGCTCTGTGCAGTTCTATAGAATGCAATCCTTCAAGTTACATGAATAGTCATCACAATATTTTGCAGATGTTACTAAACGGTGACCATGATATAAGAAGCATGATGACACTGGACCGGGATGCTGCTGATAACAAGCCAGATGGAGAAGAACAACAACAACCAACAAATCACATGGATATTAGTGATGCAGATGACAGGATGAAGAGATATTACGGTATGTTGTAATAACATTTGTATCGTTTTAGTAAAACCTTAAGTAAGGCCTCGACAATAAAGACTTTCATAATAATATTTTCAATTATAATGGAATTACAGTAGATATCAAGTTTCGATAACAGTGATTGGATTCTTTTGAACCCATTTTATGCTGGTAGGAAGCTTCTGGGCACATCCTGTCACATTTCTCAAAATATCTTAATGCTAATCATTATGTATTTTCAGGAATTCTTCCAAAGGAAAAACCTTTAGAAATCAAGACAGTAAGAATAGTTAAGAGGGAGTCTACAGAGAGAAGAAAAGATCGTACAACAGGAGGAAAACGTGTCACCATTGGGGACTCCAGTTTGACTCACCTGCTAGAGGATGACGTGGAGAGTGATGGTTTTTCAGATGTGGAAAACGAACCTCCGATGCCTTCATTTGCTGCAAGGTAGTCAGATTTAATAAAAGCACTCATGTATTTAAAATTCTGTCTTTGTCAAGAATTTCCTTGAGTATGGTTGTTAAAACACCACAGTGCCTAGAAGCCTGCTCTTCCTACCTTACTTCTGTATAACTATCTTTTATCTCTCCCTCTGTACTTATTATGAATTTCCTCATAAATTCTGAATGAAAGAATTTTTATATGTTCAGGGAGCCATGTTAGTGTCCTATGAATGATTCTGTGGCCTATTTCATTTGGTAGCTCTTTATTTTTTCCTCCTTAAATTTTAATCATTCTAGCTTCTTTACATCTAAAAACCCACCCTCATTCATCTCAAACAGCTTACACCAATATGAATGTCAGTACCAGAGAGTTTGAGTAATCGGCCCAGACTCTTACACAGCATATTATAATGAAATTTCATTATCTCGCAGGTCTGCCTCTCTGCCTCGCAACTATGGCCGTAATGGTCCTGGTGAGAAAGCCAGTATGATGGCAGCAATGATGAGAACAAGTGTAGGAAATTCTGGAACAATGACTCGTCCAAGCAATCTTGCATTAAGAAAATCAACCAATTGGAAGTCCAAAGTAAGTTTCAAATCATCATCAACTGTTAATTGCTTTTTGTTTAGGAACAAAGTTGATGTTACAAGGCTCAAAATGAGCTCATGCATGTTTTTATCTATTCAGTGTTTTGTGTTGTATTACATCCTTTTTATCCTTTCTTAAGTTTTGAAATTTTAATGCAGTAGTTACTCACGTCCTGCAGTTTATTAGTTCCCTATTAAGCTTAAAATATCACTATTTTCAACAGCTGCTCTCACTGATCTTCAGACATGCATTATTCATTATGAATACTCAAAATCAGTACAATCACACTCGCCGAAAGAATCATATATATATATATATATATATATATATATATATATATATATATATATATATATATATATATATATATATATATATATATATATATATATATATATATATATATATATATATATATATATATATAAACCTTTTTAAGATATTGATTCAGTGTCTGAATTATTTACACAGTATGGTTTTAACACCTATTTTGAAGTTTTTTTCTGTTCAATATTTTCACAAACCATCATGCCATATTTGGATTCAGATCTGTCACGAATCAATACTGAATGGTTTCAGTATTGTGTGGTTTACTATACCTCCTGTCTGCTCTTTCCACACAAACTTGTTTTCATGTTGTGTGAATTAATGCATGAATTACAAATATATAAATTAAGTAGGACTGTTCACCCCTTTTTTACCAAGTGCCACCGTGTATGTAAACATTGCGTTCCCCCGACATACCAACCTGACAGCTACACTTTCCGCGGTGTGGGGAGTTGTGTATATTTTATTGTAGCGACCAAACTATTCACCTTACGATCTTTTTGTATACTGTGCTGCATGAGTTTGTCTACACACACAGCAAGTTCACTACATCCTTTGTAATACACAACTGAAAACAGTCAAGTGCAGTCATTGAATGTGATTCATGATGTGCAACAATTCCTGGATGAACATCAACAAAATCCTCTTCCACACTAGGCAGAACGCTAGGGCAAGCATCAGCAAATGGATCTGACAGCAGCTTGAAACGTGTGGAAGCCTGTAATGGGGATGGCGAGCGAGAACCACTTGCTGAAAGTGTAGCTTTGCTATCCACCCCCTCTGCCTCCCCGTCATCACTTGTGTCAGCGCCGTCAGTGTCACTAGCTTTCCCTGGGTCATAATCAGTGTCACTGTCGTCCACTTATATATCAGACAATGTCTCATCATCATCTGACATTTCTAATCCAGAGTCATGAGGAATGAAATAGTCCGCATGGTAAGACTCTGCAGGCGACGCCATGATGGAGAGGAAAATATTCTGGGCACTTCCTCTCATTGACAACCAAAGGCAACTGGCGTTTAATTATTGCCATATGTCTTCGGAGATTGTCATGCTATATGTTTGAAATAAAAATAAAGAATAATGATTGGTGTTAAAAAGGTCACGTCATAGATAGGGAGCAAGCCATTTGTGGTAGTGTTATGACGTATTACGACGTCACACATCGCTCACTGCTTTGTTGGCAGAACACAGAGGAGTTGCCATTACGAAGACCACAGAAACAGAGTTACTGGCCTTCCCTGAGGCCCAGATTCTGCCATTCATTACGTGGTGTATGAGCGTACATCCCCAGCAGTTCTGGTGTGGCATGGCTGTTTTCATGTGATGTATGCTCGTACATCAAAACTCATATTTGGTAAAGAAGGGGTTAAGACAAGACATGAAAGCAAGTTTTTGGAATGTGTTAGGCTTTGTTGTATCACAGCATTATCTTTTCATATTCTGAAATCCATCTATATCACCAAGTTTTTAGTATAGTGTTTGAGAAGCAAGATCATTGGAGCTAGGCTCATTAATCAAATTCAGACATTTGCACATTATTTAATTTGATATACTCTTCATCTGAAACTCATTCTTACAGCATAATGCATGCATGAGCATTAGTATCCACAAAGATATTAGCATATAAATATGTGAGTTCCACATATTTGCATTCCATACTAGCATCCCAGAAGAAAGTGGATGTGGCACTTGAGTAATCACTGTAGTGCATTTTTGTTGCCTTTTATGTGTTATACTTGATTTGCCAAGATATTTTCAACAGTATTTTATTTTTGATTAGAAGTACCAGTAATGCATGGCTTTAATTTAACTTAATTTTGTAGAATGAGAACCCCAAAGACCGACCATTGAGTGCGCATGAACAACTTTTTGGTTTCTCTCGTGAAACTGAGCCGACACCCCCAGCATCCCCCTCCAAGTCAGACCCTCCCTCCCCTGTGTTCAAAAGTGCTGCAGCCAAAGAAATAATAAAGGAAATGGCATCAGAAGCTGAAAAACATCGCAGGACAGTACCAAAAGAAAAGAGAAGACACTTTACCATCTCCAGTAGTCGTCCCTTGACACTGGAAACAAGGGACACGGGTGCTGAGGAGGTAATGTAACAGTAACAAGACATTTGCATTTTGCTTGGAAATTAATGCAAAAGGTATCTTTTATTAGCAATACTCAATTACTGTTTTATCATGCATTTTCATAAAATGTGTGTGCACTGTTTACCTAGTTGTTTACTAAGTTGTGATGTACAGAAATGAGCTATACTCAGGGGGTCCTGTCTGTGAGTCTTGATTTATTAAATTTAGCTGTAATCTTATTTAAGTCTTTGCAATGGTCAACCTCTTTGTCCAGGCTGTTCCACTAGTCAATGCATCTCTTTTTTGTATGTATGTCAGTGTGTGTGAATATATGTATTTTAAGAAAAAAAATTATAGGAAAGTGGATATGACATGTATTGCAGAGGAGTAAATTTAGGTTAAAAGGACAAAATATTTATCACTCCTTATTGCCAGAAACTACTATTCAGTCTTTTGTGTGTGGTATACAAATTCTGATTACATAAGTATTTGCAGTCATAATATTCATTGGATGAAAGATGATATTTTCAAAATATTTTGTCAAATTAATTTTTCTTCCTATTAGGGTGCCAGATCTCGAGATGATTGTGACATGGTACGTGCCTTAAGACCACGTAATCATCCTGACGTTGTCAAGTCAACCTTGAGTACAAGAGACCTTCGCTTTAATGAATCCACAATAGACAACATTCTTGGTGCTCCTAACAAAATATACATTCCTGAAAGATATATGCCAGATGAAGTAAGTACTATCCATTTTGGTTAATGTTATTTCTAGATATTTTATGTGATTATTTTCTATTTTGATTGGTGAAAATATAAGATCCTTTCACTTTAACAAAGGTTAATGGTTCAAGTTTTTATAATGTAATTGTAAGATAGCTTTTGCAATTTCTACAGCAGCTGTTCTTATACTGACATATCTGCCATTACATTTTTATCATATAGGATGATGAAAAGGAACCAACCGAAGAAGAGCGGGTTCATAGGGAGCAGAAAGCTGAGTCTATCAGGAAAATGTTGTCAGAGACTCAAACCACAGTGACAACAAATGAAACAAAAGAGGAAAAATCACCAAATGGCGATGTTGCTGCCAGTTCCTCTACACTGAAAGCTAAAGTTGCAGCGGAAAGGAAAGAACGAGAACACCTTCTGGCCTTGAACCAGATCCTCGCTCGCCAGGTCATGGAAAAGAGCAGAGTAGTAGCAGGTATGGAGTAGTTTTGAAGTCTTGCATCTTCTATAAGTGGCATGGTCATTAAACCACTGAATTATTATTAAGATGAAATTTTATAAGTAACTATTTTCATTGTGTTTTGATTGTATTCTAATGTGATTTTGTTCTTAAGTTTGCATTTATTTGTCTAAAATGTATTCCATTAATACTACTAAATATTTATATTGATGTTGTGAGAAGTATGTGTCTTTTAAACGTTGAATATTGTTCATTAAAATAATTTATTTATTAATTTTATTCCTTTACTCAACATAAAAGTTGCAGTAACTATTGCATCTATAGGAACTCAAAAGCATTAGCTAAAGTAAAAACTTGCAGATAAGCTCATTAATGCTCTAATACCTCAGTTTTCACTTGTTTGTGTTTGCAAGTCCCTGTGGAACTGACATTCTTTGATGAGGATTCACTGCAACATAAATTGTAAAAAGCAGCTCCTTTAATATTTTCCTACTTTGGTGCAAAGATTAAAATTTGTATTTTACTTAATATTCATAACACATCTTTTTTGCACATCAGTTACCTGGAGCTTCAACCCAGTGTTGCTTATTTTAATCCATGTAATTGGTAACAGGATAAATGGGAGTTCTTCATTGATGAAAACACTCAGATTGTAACAAAAGTTTCAGCAAGTTTAAATGAAGTAATATTAAAGAATATTCAAAGCAGGGTTCTCATATAGTAAAGTAAACAAAAGAGAAGACACTAAAACATGTTAAAGAGCAATTACTGCCGCACATTGGAAAACCTTTATTATCTCTTGCTTAAAACCTTAGCAGTACACTTATATCACTAAAACTAATTATGTAACACAATAGTTCTTGAAACAGCGGGAAATTAAGGGAAGGATATAAGATTTTGCTTTCACTGCAATTTTCTGTTCTGTAAAGGTTATATTACATTGCACACTTCACCATGATAAACAACATATAAAAGACTGCAAGGTTTCAACTAAATTTAGATTAATAGATGCCAGCACCTTTTATTTGAGATACTCATAATCAGTTTGCATATGCCTATATTTGTTGTGCCTAGCTTTGAATTAACATTGTTTTAAATGTTTAGTTAGACTGTTGAATATGTAAGTTATAATATCATGTGTTACAGCTTGGCATGTAATTTTATATTTATTCACTCTACTTCATTTATTGCTTTAAAAATTCACATATTGTTTGCATTTTTGGCTGAAGCATGTTGTGTACTTCTTTCAACATGTCAACCAATATATGTATATATATATATATATATATATATATATATATATATATATATATATATATATATATATATATATATATATATATATATATATATATATATATATATATATATATATATATTTTATGCATGAATGTTTTGTTTATTGGCTCTTTCTGCATAAAGCTGCCATGTGAGAACTGTTGTTTCAGTGTTTTTGTTTTTATAACTAATGATGGCTTTCATCTGATTTTCATTGCATCCAAATAGGATCAGTTAGTAAGTCAACCTTATGTGATCAAATCCTCTTGCAAGTACCATTGTACTGACTGCTTCAAATTTTCCTTTATTGACATTTTACTTTTTTCACACTATCATAAGCAGTATTTGCCTTGTAATTGTTTTGTTTACACATAACTTACATATAACTTATGGTTAGATCCAATCATTGATTGATTGCTGTATTGTTGATTGCTAGACTGTATATAAAGTATCAAACCCCTCAGTTTTCATTATGTTTAAAAGTGCCATTTACTTAAAAAAAGATACAGTAGAATGAGAGGGGCTAGTATATACAGTAGCCATGTTTTTCATATGATAGCAGTATAATAAAACTAAATTATATGTAAATAAGCATTATCATTAGACATATATATGCATCATATTAAACATATAACTTGATGATAATCATCAGGAAACATTTTAAAAGTAGGTATATGCCGTTATGAGATGACTGAGTACCTTACACTGGTGCTTACTCAGGTGTTTTCAAAAGGTTTTTAGGTTCCTGAGCCTTGGAAATTGATACAGACCTAAAGTATAATACAATGCAAACCTCATTTTACTTAAACGTTTTGATGTACTGCAGTACTTTTATGCAAGAGCTTTTGATTATTTTCTAAGTTGAAGAAATATAAACACAATATTTGATCACTTTTATCACGTATGAATTAGAGATTTACGAGTGTGGTCTGATCAGTCTCACTTGCATGGTAGTTTGTGGTTTGAAAGTATGCCAGTTTGTAGTTGCATGTTGAATGTGTTTTGTTTTCCCCATTTTCAGCACACACCACAGTGGAGCCTCACCTGTAGCTGTCCATGTAGCATCAGGTGGGTACACATACCTAGACAGCTAACTTGGGTAAGAGCCCAAGCTGATGCTTCATTTCTTGTAATATTTTCTTACCAGTTAAGTTATTGATTGCTGTCTTAATACCAGTTTAGTTCTCTTGTGAATAAGTTATTAATTCATGTTACATGACAGATCGAGTCATGTAGAGTGCCTGTGGAATGTTTTTTCGGCCTAAAACTTGATATTTTCCATTATTATTCTTTCACAGGTGTTTCTCTGCACAGTCCTCATATGTTTTATCACAGGAGTCTCATTTGCTCTAAATTAATTTCAACATAATCAACGCTAATATTGATTTAATCACCACAATAGTAAAGATTTATTTTTTCTGGCCTAAAAAAAGGCATGCTGGAGAGAGCTATGAAAGAAGAAATGAGTGCATTGGAATAAAGTAGGTTATAAGAGTATTATTATCCTCTCAACCATATCATATGCATTAGATGCATAGACGTGAAATGTAGCACATCAATCACAAATATGCACAGTAAAAATGAGATATGTACAAGGTGTAAAATAAAGAGAGAGAGAGAGAGAGAGAGAGAGAGAGAAATATGTGTGTGTGTGTGTGTGTGTGTGTGTGTGTGTGTGTGTGTGTTGGCAGGCAAAGGATTCAACATGATTAGACGGTGTGTCAGAGCAGGGAAAGTTAGATATGCTTCTCCCATATTCACACCCTTAGGGGAAGTTCTTGTGAGAGGATGGGGCTTGAAATAGATAGGTATAAATTGATACATAGATGATATAGATAAATTGATTGATAAATTGATAGATAGATATAGATAAAGTTATAAGATATTAGAGAGATAAATGGATAGACAGATATAGATATATGTGTATATGTTTATACCAATATTAAATCAGTATGACAACTTTATAAATATTAAAATATACCTGGATTTTTTGCTTGCAGTTCGAGCTCTTACCATGTTGACCAAGCAACCCAGTTCTTCCGATGATGACCTCTCCCCCATGCAACCGCTTCCTCTTGTACAGCAACGGGAAAACTACCTCGTCTAGAGAACCAAGGAATAACCTCTGTATGATAGGATGGAAATGCCTTTACTTTGATATTTAGAAACTCAACTAGTCTAGTATCATGTTGTTTATGACCAAATAATTATGGGAAATTGTTCTCTATAAACTACTAAATAGGAGAGTAAGAAATGTTTTACATGTGTCCTCTCACTTTGTTTGAAGTGGAAAATTGAAAGATATTTAAAAGGTATAGATAGATTTTTTAATTAGGACAAAACTTTACTTTACATTCTGATCATCATAATATTGAGATCAAAAGGAAATCAATTTTAATGGGTTTGCAATTTGATATTGCTCAGTCTTGGACAGCACAATTCTGTATGATACAAAAAAAATATGAAGTTGTGGACACATCCCAGGTACATAGTTTTAAGTGTCGGCAACACAAAAAACACCATCATCAAGTGACAGATTGTACCCCATAATTCACTTTAGAATTTTCTTTGAACATAAGTTGTATATATTGAGAGTATAAATAGAAATTGTTGTAACAAAAAATATATAAATTTGTGAAATACATGTGATAATTGTTTTAGAGAGCATGTTATCAACACCTTTGTTTAATGCAGAAACTCATGTTATTAAGTATTCAAAATGCATAGTGTATACAGAAATCTGCCTTATGAGTCACAATAAAGAGATGTGCCAAGTTTAAGAGATGGATACCAGGCAGCCCCTTTGTCAAGAGCCTTTGGTTACACTCTTGATGCTCATTCGGGATTCCTTTGTTGTAAAATGAAATGCAGTCACTATAGATCAGTGTTGCATATTTTAATCTCTCTGTAATTTATTTGCTCAGCTGCTCTTCCATACAATGATAGATTTTTTACAGTCTTCTAAATTTTATCATCTCAACCTACTGGTATATATATGGTTAGCAGGATACTGGTTAGGCCATTCTCAATTTCAGTATTAAATCAGACATTCAAACTAATACTGGATGTCCATACATTTGAGCTTCCAATGTGGTATTGAAAAGGTGTTCCAGTATCTCCAGTTTTATGGTGATTGTTGCAGTTTTTACCAATGAGCGACTGTCTGAATGACCCATGAATCCAGTCTTGGTGCCACAATAACTGAAGCAGGTTTGTCAGTTATGTAGGATGTACTTGTATTGTTATATGTATTTTGTATGTAATTTCTAGGTATTATTTTGTAGTTTTGTTGCAAGAGAGAGTACTGTGTAATGGTTTGTATTTTTCTATACATTTACATGAAAATATCACCCATAGCTTGGACATGCCAGTGGGGCAGCTTTTGTGTAGATGCTGTGATTTTTATATCCTAATAACTGACAGCCAGCTGCAATACAATGGAGTAGTGTAAATATCTGATGTTCTATCAATAGTTAGATTTTTTTATTGAAGTTAGTTCATGCATTTTTATATTTTGCCCTGAAGTATTATGTGTATATTATTTTTTACATAAAGGCAGCAAATTGAAACTAGCTTTAAAAACTACATTTATTGTTACTCAATATACAAATTGAGTTCTTTCAGACATATCTAAGCAATAATATTCAATATCATTTTACTTCAAAATAACCAGGAATTGCTATGAATGTGGTGGGACTGGCGGAGAAAATTTTATCACCTAAGATTTTATATGCCTTCAGTAACTATGTAAGGAATATGAGAAAGACTGTGCTGTTGGTTATAAATATCAATGTATATTTTAACTGCTCTTGAACTTGTGTATTTTTTACAAAAATGCTATTACCATACATTGCCAATACTATTTTTTGAAAATTGTGCAAAAGATTGTATTGTGCAATAAAAACCTCATTGATCCATCAATTTTGATTTATACTTTTTTCTAGAATTTTATCTGAAGCATAAGGTTTGATAATATTTGGCTTCACTTTCTCTCCATGTCACAAAAGGTAAGCAACAGGAATGAGGCTGAGGAGCAGGGATCCTCTCCTCTGGGATTTTCTTTCCACTGGCTGCTGTCTCATAAGTGTAGGGGAAAAAATAAACTAGTTATCAATTAACTTAATAACATGTTGAATGAAATATTTGAGAATGGCAGATAAATGGATACAATGCCAAATACAAAATTTAATAATGAAAGTTTTATAAATCATTTCAGATTATCAGTATTATATCCAAGACATTTTACGAGGAAACTTTAAGGAATTTTTTTTTTTTATCCTTGAAAACAAGTTGAGGCAGAGGGCAAGGCTTTCCCATTAAAAACATTTACCAAGCACACTCATCAAACGATCAGTGTCCTTCACCCACCTCTGCAAGAAAGACATCAGACATATAGATGTTCTCAAATGGTTATCCTTAAGGTCTCTCTCTCTCTCTCTCTCTCTCTCTCTCTCTCTCTCTCTCACACACACACACACACACACACACACTTTTCCCCTGGCAGTCAAGGTGGCCATACGTGTTACGTACGCTTCTCTTATACATTTAGACTTGTACAAAGTTTATTTCACACTTCATTTGTTGATCGAGTGAAATCTTTCAGTGTCAACAAGCTCTGGAGGTGACCCACGTAAGTAAATATTTTAATAAGTAAAATAACTGTACAAAAGTTAATTCCAACCACTGGTTACTGACGAGTGGTTGTCAAACAACCATCCGGTGCGCTACCAATGAACACTCGGTACTTGAAGTCCTTATCACCGCAATCTCAGGCCTATTAACTTTTTTTTTTCGGGGGGGGGGGGAGTTGGCTAATGTTCAGTGTATTTTTAACGATCTTCATGGATTTTCTTTTAAATGAGCTTTTTTTTTATGAAGAATGCCATCTCATTAGAACCTCGCTCGTTCGGACCTGATTCGGTCCGGTTCTTCCATGGCTGATTCGAAACTCTGCCTTTCAACTGTTTTAATTCCTCCAAATAATTTAAAGTGCTGATTTACCTTTCACAACTAAATCAGTAACTTGTCCCTGTTACTATTCTGATCACTCTCCCCCTCTCCGAGTGAACTTTGGGGCTCAGGTCATGGATCTTTGGTAACACACACGTAGACACGACACGTAGCTACACACACATACATACGCACACACTCCTCCGACTGATATCCAATACCCATTCACTGCGCTGTCTGCGCAGTGACTTTTGGATGGAAAAAGAGATTGAAAGGGACTGCCCGGGAATAGAACCTGGGAGATCTCAGTTGAGGCGAGCCCGCCATCTGTGTGTGTCGTCCGGTGTCACCAAGCGCTGGAGGTGAGGCACTTAAATAAATATATACTTGAATAAAAAAAATAAAAAAATCAACGGTACAGATCGAAGTTGATTCCATTCGGTAATGAGGTATATTCCAGAGTTGTCAACTAGCGGGTATAGAGTCACAGGGCCCACGAAGCTTGAGCTATTCTTTCAGTCAACGTAAATTACCTGTGTTTCTCTGGGGCTTGTAACAATTACACTTCAATACAATAATTGACAACAGAAAAGAGGACCGCGAGGAGGAGGACCTACGAAGCGCTGGTTAGGGATGGGCAAGTACCGTTAATTTGAGTACCGGTAGTACCGGTACCGAAAACTTAAGTACCGTTAGTACCGGTACCGGTACCGGTACCCGAAGGAGTTTTTTTTTTCTTAATGACTTCTGATGAAATTCCCAAATAAATTTCCTGTAAAGAAAACTCTCTCTCCTTCAACTTAATATCATCTAGAGTAAAAATGCAACGTTTAGGAGCCTTCTGATGTAAAATCACTAAGGTTTAAGGACAGACCACCTAGTCTGGACCATGGGGTCTGTGTGGTCTGATTTTCTATGTCTCTCTCTCTCTCTCTCTCTCTCTCTCTCTCTCTCTCTCTCTCTCTCTCTCTGAATGAAGTGAATATTTATTTTTTCGATAAAAAAATAGCATGTATAGTTATTATGGATATACTAGATCATAGTCTAATAACAATAACAATATTTATTAGCAACCTAAAAAAAAAATCGGACATGAAGAATTATTAATAAATCCAATAAATAAATCCGAGCAACTGGTACCGGTACCGAGCAATCTGGTACCGGTACCGTACCGTTTAGCTGGTACCGTTAGACCGGTACTGGTACCAGTACCTGCCCACCCCTAGCGCTGGTCAAAAGAAGAAGAAACAATCGGACCAAAACAAACAGCAGGCAGACCCGAGGCGGCGGCACAACTTTCGTAATCGCTGTCTCAATGTTAAGTAAGTCAGGTTTGCGCCTTTTGTTGAGTGTGATCAACAAAGACTGAAGAGTGGGCAGGCGTGTCTTGTGTAGGCGGTGTACAGTACAGTCCACTGGCAGGCAGGTGTAACTGTTCGTGTAGGGTAAGTGTGCGGGAGGTGTGCCATGCCAACAGGTGAGCAGGGGAAGTACCTAATGGGCCGGTTCGACAGTCCAACACAGAATAATTCTTAGCGCCCAAACCAAAATATATCTGTAATTTTTACTCAATACCAGATAGACTTACCAATAAGATCCACGGGATTTACCTATGATCTACATAATTCCTGTTGCTCGCCTCCATATTCATGTGTTTTGTGTTTGTCATATTGAGGAAGATTTGGTAAATGTCCAGAGAGTTGCCCATCTCACCGCGGTACTTCTCACCCTAACCATGGGTTAGATCTCATAATTCTATGCATTTTGAACCCCATATATATGCCTCGCAAATTGATAGAATCGCTGCTAGCGATTTTTGAAAAGTTAGTGAGTTTTTTGCAGCCGCCTCAGGGCGTCACGGGGGGGGTGACTGGGATACTTTGTTCCCCCGCCTCCAAAATACGATATTACGCCTCCATATTGTACTTAAGGGACGAAATACATGTCCCTTAACCATAATATGAAGGCGGAAAAACTCAAAAGTAATGAAAAAGTGGTAAAGGTAGTGAAAAGGCATATTATTCTTTTTGGTCCCTGAATGCAGTGCAGTAACAAGTGACTTCCGGAAAGGAGAAAGAATCCAATTCAGGGCTCTGGTAATATATAATACCAGAGTTTAACCAGACTGTAGCATCCACCCGTGAATAGTGGAAATCTTGTCAGGTTAATCATGTGTCGAATGATAAGTAATTGCATATTTGTTTTTTCTTCAGGATCAGTTCAGCAGTTGATTACACACCCTGCCAACAGTTATAGATATCTCCATGCAATGGCTTCATGCAAGTATTATCTATTTCTTTGTTCTTAGTTATGTTCTTTTAGAGTAGTGATGAATCATTTTTAGGGACTTTGATAGTTTAGTAACTTAGCTTTACTCTTCCACTCAGTTTAAAACTACTCAGGCCATCTGCCTTATCAAATATGGCTCAAATACTATTTATTTCAGTGTTGCATTTTGTGTTTCCTTCCTTTTTGGGTACTATAAGCTTATATCCCTCAGCTTAGTTTTATGTCTGCAATAATTTAACATACCTCAACAAACCCTGTAACATACCTTTGTAGACTCATGGTTGTGCTAAAAGTACCATGTCTTTTGCACTCATTCTGTTCCCATTCTCAACCATCATTCTGCTGGCTAAGAACAAGACAAGTTGAATATTACCCAGCTTTTATATGTCATCTGCTTGCATCTGATAGAGTAAAGCCACAGTTACCCCCACCAGGCCAGGTCAGGCAGGAAAGGCAACAGGATGAGTTGCCCCATTCCTTTTAGACCCTCGGGTGGCAAGGTGAACAACGGCACCAACGCATTGGTTCGATTCTGATGCTGGGTAACATTCATTCTGCTGGTCTTTAAATAGTTATTTTGTAGTAGATGTTAAACGACCATGGGAACATTGCGCACCTCCGCCTAACTCCAGGCTGTATATGTTCTCCATTTACCAGCTGACCAATTGCTTGAAGTTTTGTCATCAGGAGAGCATGTGGTTTGTCTTAAGCTACTTGACGATGACTGAATATTGTCAGATTGTAGCATCAGGCAGGACTTGAACCCTGGCCTCCAGGACTTTATGCCTGCATGCTCTAGATAACCAGCTACTTGTAGTTTTGTTCACTTATTGTATGATATTTTCAGTACCCAATGCTTATAGAAAGATAACATGCAGCAAAAATGCTGGCCAGTACTAAATCTTTGGACATACCCATATAGAGTTTAACACCAATCCTTATCGTACATCCCTTTACATAATTATTCCACCAGTTTAATTTCCAAGGCTGGCAATTGTATAGCCATGTGCAATAAAAAAAATATCTGCTCATATGCGTAGCCTTGTCATGTATCCCAGTATAAATCTGTACTAAACTTAATCAGTAAGAAAGTATTGCTTTAATTTTATGAAAAAAATATTCAAGTATTTAGTAAAGCTGAACATTTTTCTTGTTATTTTAGTAAGGTGACTCTTTTATCTACTTCTGAAATATTCATTGTAGTTTATTTGCTCTTTCCAGGTGGCCCAGTGGAATCAGTAATAATAAATAAGTTAAATGAAGCTCTGCAGCCTTCCCACCTAGAAACTGTTAATGAATCCTACATGCACAATGTTCCACCAGGTTCAGAGACTCATTTCAAGGTGTTGGTAGTCTCTGAAGAATTCAATGGCTTGCCTCTCATCAAGGTAAACTTTTAAGTTTTCTTAACCTACCTATCAATCTATTTACATATCGCTTCAAAGTCTATTTTCATCTACCTTTTCTTCTTGAAATTTCTCTTATAATGGTAACCACGGCAGTATCTAGTTCTCCGTGCCTATACACTACTGTACACCCCTTTTCTTTATGTTGGGCCCACAGTGCCAGTAGACTTTCATGATGGGGCCTGCTGGTTGGCCCCAGCCTGTTAGTGGTGCCGACAAGTATTATAAAGAAGCTCATGCTGCCCCTTGGAGTTCCACTTGATACTCTTAAGGCCCCTTGTAGCAAGGGTTGAAGTTGTGTCCAGCTGACATTGTAGAGAGCCTAGAAGTCCGGGTTTAAGGATGGTGGGGGTGCCAACACCATGGGTGTGGAGGAGTAACTCATTACTGCCTTCCTTCTTGTTTTCAGATGAGATTCTGCATGGTTCACATTTTCAATATCAATTGTTTTTCAGTATTGGTACCATTCATGTCTGAGTAATGGGGCTGTGTGATACAAATGATGTCATGACTTGTATGCTCCCCATTCAGAATAAAACTGCATCACACCCAGCAGCAGGTCCAAACATGATGCACCAATGATACAATGTGCTTGTGACCTAAATAATACTGACTGTTGTTTGTGAGGTGTAAGGATGTAACTGAGAAGCCAATTTGTTTCAAATTGGCATCTCATTTGCATCTATTTATTTCTTCTTGCTCATGGGTATAGTAAAAATGCTCCCCTGAAGTTGCACTGCCTGCCGCTGTGCAAGATCACTGTTGGTAAGCTGTAGAATGTATATTGATATACTTACTTAGTTAATTTTTACACCTCACCTAAGTTTTCCAGTGAATTTTCCTCCTGATATGGGTACCAAATAGAATGGTGCATATAATGTGACTGACAAACATACTTTATGCATATGGAGTCCCCACTGATTGTAGCTGTTATGATTTTGCTTTTGATGTTCATCATGCCTAAATGTCTTAAAAGCCTAAGATATAAAATATTGTGGTGCTTGTTGTCACCATTGTAGCAACAGAAGTTTATAAATTGGGAATCACACCATATTTACTGCATTTTTACCATTTTTCTACAGCGTCACCGCTTAGTCAATACTGTACTTGCTGATGAGCTGAAAACTGGAGTACATGCCCTTTCTATTGTGGTGAGTATGCAAAACTAATGTAGATTTTAATTATTCAACTATCCATTAGAAGACTCCAAGTAGGAATAATAAAATACATTTTGAAAAGCCTGTATCACCTGAGATTTTGTATCACAATTTGACTCACCACTTTCACTCAGTGTAAAGTGAGGTGGGACAAATCCACCCATCTCAGTTGGTTTCCTCCCCAGAGAATTTGGGAGCATTTTTTTTTTGGTAAATATATGGGGAAGAATTAACTATGCATGGAGCATGCAAGAATTAACTATGTATGGAGCATGCATCTCACGTGTGGGGTGGCTCCACACACACAGCCCTTTTAGGCTGAGTGGAGTCAGGGGCTCTTTGTCTCATCAGCTCCCCTTTTCTCACTGACAGTCTTCTACCTCTTGAATTCCACAGCAGTGTTGCCTCTCTTTCTATCATGCTGACTGCTCTTCTGAACTTGTCAACTGCATGCTTCTCCCCCTCCCATGGCCCCGGTGCGCTCGACTTTCTACTCTTGCTCACCCCTATACTGTCCAAATCCCTTATGCAAGAGTTAACAAGCATCTTCATTCTTTTATCCCTTCTGCTGGTAAACTCTAGAACAGGCTTCCTTTATCTGTATTTCCTCCTCCCTATGACCTCTTTCAAGAGAGGACTATCAAGACACCTCTTTTCCCAAAATTGACCACTCTTTTGGCCTCTTGTTCTATTGTTCTTTTGTTGGAGCAGCGTTTGGTGGGCTTTTTTATTATTACCAATTTGTTTTAGTGTAAAACAAAAGAAAAAAATATACAAAACCTTTTTTTTTTGTTCAGGAAAAAATAAGTTATATATAGCTCAGAAATAGATGATTAGGTCCAGATAAATAATAACCATGTAAATACCTTTTGCAGACAATATGCAGTGAATTGAAAGTTGTAAAGCAATTACAATGTGTCATAAGTCTGGGATTCCGTAATAGATTGCCTTCTGATTCAAATATGGCAATTTAAATTTCTCAAAAAGCAATTGATGCATTTAAGGTAATTAAATAAAGTGCCCACACTAAAGTTTGATATTGCTGTTTACCATCATTCTATGGCAGCTTCTGACACTACCAGATCAGGGAAGTACATTTGTAAAGTTGTGCATTGTAAAAGACTGAATTTGCATTCTATAATGTAAGATTTGATGACTGATTTTAACCTTTTATTTCAGGCAAAAACACCTGCTCAGTGGTCTGAGGATCCTCAGAAACTGGAAAGTAGCCCTGCATGCCGTGGAGGCTTTGGCAAGTAGCACCAAGAGCATAGCCAGAACTTTCTGTGAAAGATTAAAAGCAGTTTCATTGTAAGCATAGTATACTTCATTAATGTTTTTTTTTCCAGTTAATACATGGTTCCTTATATTTGCATGGAACCATAACAGTGGGTTTTATAGGTACTAATTGTAGAATAGCAGTCTGAATTGTCTTTTTACCCACACATCCCTATTTTGGAGGAATTGAAGGAAGTAAATGTTTTCAAGTCAGCGCTTGGTAGAGGCACTTAACTTTTATACATAGACATCCTTCTATTTTTGTCTTGACCCATTGCTTCAGTATTTTCTGCCTTATGAAATTCTTAAGCAGTTGAAATGCTGCTTCTAATACATATTTATACAGAGTCAGTCATTTGCACCAAGACTGGTTGTACTGAATCAGCCTATTTATTTCAAAAGTGGTCATAAGAAAAGTGCTCAAAATTATTTTCATATGATGGGATAGTTTAAGCCTCACCTTGAATACTATTCACCTCTGATCCCTTATTACAGACTGGAAGTAATCCTTGGAATTTGTGCATTAAATGATAAAAATAATCCATAAGGAGAAAGTTTAATAAGTTCGCTGTTCTGTCACATCAGTTTGGCTTTTAGAAATGCTTGAGTATATGTGATGCTCTTTTAGTTTCATACCTACAGGTTTGGTTACTCTGGATGTTGGACGTGTCTCAACTTGTTTCCCGATTTCAGTTCAACTTTTACATAGTGAAGCACAAAACTGTAGTGTTTAAACTTAATTCAGCTGATGTTAGTGGGAATGTCCAAGATGTTTGTGAATTATTTTTTGACAGGAATTTTAGTTGATGGTTCTTCCAGTGATTTTAGTTTGGTCAAGTCTGGGGCCTATGTTATTTATTTTATTACTAAAAGGTGACAAAAGGATCTCCCTGAGCTAAGTGACTAATACCATATAGCTCTATTAGAGTTACAAGAGAGCTTAAAGATTTTACAATAATTAAAAACTTAATAGCGGGGTAAAAAATGATCTGTTGGTTTTCCAAATATTTCTACACATTTTTTTCTATTATGGAACTCGCATAGTTTGAAAAAGATTGTGAAAATAAGTTAAAATCACAGAAGAAAAGAACAGTTTATTTGCATTATTATATACATTTATATAATCTTTAAATTAAATAAAAAAGGACTCATTTAAAGTTAAAATTCAATAACTATTACAACCCATCCATTATCTTTTGCTTATAGGAAGACTGGGATTCAAGATGTCTTGACAGGCAGAGTAAGTGTACTGTAGACATGCCAGACGGGGCCAAGTGTTCTGTGAAAGAAGGCACCATATTACTGATATGTCACAATGCTATGATAAAATGATATAGAAGCTGGTAAAATGGAATTATATTTGATGTAGGTAAGAGAGAATGCAAGGAGCAAAGGTAGAAGAAATATAACATCTTAAATTCTGTTTATTAACACATTCAATCAACTGTGGGGGCATGCTGCCTTGCACCCAATGATGACATTCTCAGGGAGTTGTTCTGGGCTAAGTCTCTTGCAGGTGCCTTTCCTGTATTAAACTTTTGACATATCAATGTTGGGTTTGCCCATCATCCATGTCTGAGGCCCAGACCTACCAATGACTGGTTTACTGGCCCTTTGAAAAAAAACTGAACCCCGAAATCATAGTGATCCTTCTTATATACAAACTAATTGGGCTAAAGTGAGTTCAGGTATCAGGAGTGTTCAGATATGAGGCAAAGCTATTTCTACCCTCTGGTCAGACCAGTAACTGAACTAACTGTACCAGCTATACAACATGAGAACAGTACCAAGCTGTCTCATACTGGTAGCGGTGAGTACAGGCCAGTGCAGTTTTCATTATTTTTGACACTGACAGGTCATCATACACACATATGAAGAAATATATGATGACCTGTCAGTAGCCACCAGTACCAGTACAGAGCAGCGTGGTACCATTATTGTCGTGTAGCCTGTAGTTGGTACTGGTAACTACTAACTATTAGATATACAACACAGTAATGGTACCATACTGCTCGGTACCAGTAGTGGTGGATTCCATCAGTGCAGTATTCAGTATTCTTGATACTGACACTTCACTGAATGATTCTATAAAATCTGCAAGCAACTCCCTAGTTGTCAAATACTGCTTGTTAACGGTAGTACCGTGTAGGTACTGGTATTGGTACTAATAGTACCAGTTATTCGCGCAGGCGAGTGTTTATAGTGGCGCCATCTTTCATTGGCTCATGCTGCCCTCCCAGAGCTCATCTTTGATCCTACAATCTAGAGTCCAGGTTGATAGGTGGTCTTCTGGACAGCATGTGGGTAGTTTTAAGCCACTCGGCGGCAGCTGAAAAATCCCAGCTTGGTGGCACCGGGCGGGGATTGAACTCGCGTCCTCCTGAACACGGAGCCGTTACTCTGCCGACTCAGCAGACACACACACACACACACACACACACATATATATATATATATATATATATATATATATCTATATATATATATTTATATATATATATATATATATATATATATATATATATATATATATATATATATTTTTTTTACACACACACACCAGGTGATCTTTAACCTTGTTCTATTTAACCTCCCCACAGTGTTGGCCTAAAGGCTGTGTTGTTGCTATACTTGAAATACTATGGTGAGGTTTAATAGCTGGTTATATCACTGTTACGTGTTTAGGGGAGTTCATTATTGATTTTTGTTACACCTTTGTGGTGATTGTGTGCACAGTGTCCTCGGTTGTCCTGATTGACTTCCGTGTATCGACTCACCAAGACTAGGTAAGTCTAACCTTCTCTATCATTCCTCTCCCATGTTTATTCATGCTCTTTTCTCAGCTGCCTGTAATGTGATTACTATTTAGGTAGTATCATTTGTGTGGAGAGGATGCTAGACGGTTAGATTACTGTATGTGTTGGAGGAGTTATGTCAGTGTTATTAACTTGTTATTTAATAAACCTACTGTTCAGTTAGCAAGTGGTTTGCCTTCCCACTTCCTGAGATACCTATCATTTTCTATCCTGAACCTTCGGCATTGGAGGCGAACGTAGTTCTCGCAATCTCTAAGCCTTTATATATATATATATATATATATAGAAGGGGAATAATATATATCGTGAATATGTTCATACAAAGCCTCATTACATATTTTATTAGGAACCTTAAAAAAAATATGTAAATAATGGGGTATATGGGCGTTCCTTTACATTTTCCCAAACTCTTTAATTTTTATATCTTTTTTATATCATATATCACAGATAATGTTTTTCTCACAGTCATTTCACCCTAGATTCACACCATACCCTGGTCGTTTCCTTTCTTTTTTTTTTTTTTTTCTTTTTCTTTTCTTGTCTTAGTTTTTTACTAAACTTTCAATTTAATTTCTTTCTTTGCGCCTAGTTAACATATAAACACAACAACAACAACAACAGCACACAGCACAGCACACACACAGACAATGACACAGCACAGCAATGGCTGCTTTAGATGCAGAGATGAAGAGAACACGTGGAGAGCTCTGGAACAGAGTAGAGTTATTGCATTGTTTATTTATTTCCTTCCTTTGAGAAGTTCGTAACAGTAAGTTCATTATTTGCAAGAAAATGGATTGAAATGAATGGATGTTAAAAATGATGGGAAAAAACTTTTCTTTACTACAGAAATTTCACACATTCCCCTCCACTCTCAAGGGGGGGGGAGGGAGGGAGGGAGAGGGATGAGGTAGGGTTATATATCCTATCCAAGTTATATCTATTCCCATATATATCATATATATATATATATATATATATATATATATATATATATATATATATATATATATATATATATATATATATATATATATATATATATATATATATATATATATATATATATATATATATATATATATATATATATATATATCAGTGTGTGTGTGTGGTTAGCGTGCCAGCGCTGTGTCCGGGAGATCCAGGAAGGACGCAGGTTCAAATCCTGGCTGCCGCACATCTGGCACTTTTCAGTCGCCGCCAAGTGGCCAGAGATTATCCACATGCTGCCCTGAAGACCACCTATCAACCCAGACTCTAAATAACCTCTCCAAAGAGAGGCTCATAGATGAGCTCTAGGGGGCAGTATGAGCCAAAACAAGATGCCGCTACTATAAACATTCGCCTGCGCCACAACGGGCTGGGCTGACAATCAGGCCCCCACCAGTGATAAAAGTCTAACGGCGCAATAGGCAGCGACGCAAAAAAAAATATATAGTCACCTCTCAATTAACACGAGTTTAAATAACGCGTTTTTGACTTAACACGAGTTGATATTTAAGGAGATACGTTTAACTAACGCAATATGTTCAATTTAACACGAGTTTCATCGATGAAACATTATAAATACATTAGTAGGTCACGGAAACAACAAAAAAACACTAACTTTCTGCAAGAAAAAAAAATAAATAATGGCTGATGCCACCAAAAATGTTTTGTTTTAGGTGGCTGACACTGTACAGGTTCAACACTACCCCAAGACACCTTTACAATCATGTTTACTCATTTAATTTTGGGCAGACAAAATCATGAATGTAAACTAACAGCCTCTTCTATTGTCCACTCTGATTATAATCAGTCTAAAGGCATTTAACTTTTCATGTGGTTAAAGGCATGGCAAAACTATCTCTTCCGAGTTGCTTAACATCTTTCTTTCTCCCTACCAGACAGCTCCTGACAGTGACTGACCCATGTGAAGGCTCGCTCTCCATCCAGACAAGTACGGGTGGCTTACTGGTGGATTGCAACACCTGGCAGGATCCAATGCAAAACACCTGAACCCTTAATCACCAAGGTTGTCCAGGATTCTGGCATGCGGCCTAGTTTGTGTTGCTGACAGGATGGTGCTAGGCCTGTGAGGCTGGTCGCCTATGACATTTCCGTTTGAGTTGTGGTCTTGCCGTGTGAGGTGCTTTTGTGGGGCTCCTATGTACAGCATACATTTACAGCCCCCATTGTCCAGTATTTATTCGGACAATGGGACTGTAAATTTTACGGCATGGGACAATGCCACCTGTGCAGGGAAAGGGCTGGGGGGGGGCTGGAGCATCCCGGGGGACATCTTGACTCCAAGTGAGACAAGTCTGAGCAGTATACCTCAACACTGTGGCTGGCTGTGATTTTTTCAATATATATTTGTTTTTTCCCCCATTTTTTACACTTTTTGTTCAGTGCAATCTTCATGGCCTAATATTGATAATAAAGTTTAGTAGTGTATATATTTCATGTATAAAATATAGGAATAAACTTTGTGCCATTTCTAAATGTATTTTTTGACCCCAAAAGTTTGTCTGAAATTCCAGACATGCCTGGTGATAACATAATATTTGGAGCCCTGGTGATCAAAGGTTAAACCCATGTACTTCAGGAGACAAATTTCCGCCTTCTTCTTTTCCACCTGTTTGTACTTCTGTGGTGTAATTTTGTCCAATGACAACCCACTGAGGCACAGTCTATGTGACTTCCAGTTTCCTGGGCCAAGACCAACATGCAAGTGTTTGGAAGCTTACTGGATAAAATAGTAGTCTGTTTATGCTTGTGGCAAGGGCACTGATATCTTGAAAAAATTCACATACAGTTCAGTCTCCGGGATTGCAAGTTTCAAGTTTGCGATAGGGACCCAAAAAATCAGATTTTTATTGAAAACTGAAATTGCGATATGACCCAAAAGGAAAAAGAAAAGGCTGCTAAAACCGGATTTTTTCACACTTTGTTGTGGTCCTTGACTCCCATTCCCAGAATAACTCATCCATGAGTTGTGCTGGAAAGGTGTTAGGTTAACTGGACCTATGAATGGAGTGTTGATGTATTTACTGTATATTGATACAGTATCTTTAGAAATAAAAATTGAACAAATTGTAATTAAGCTGCATGCCATAATGCTACTGACTGGCAATTCTACATAAATTACAACACTATATTAGGAACTAACAGTTATGATACTTACTAAAAACAAAGGAATCAACTCTCTGTTTTGTACTGTAGTCTCTGCTTTAACGAGGAGGGCCATGTAAAATAACACACGTTGCTGTGGATAAAAAATAATCATCTTAGTTTACTTTGAGTACTTTTACCTACTAAAAAAAAAAAAAAAAAAAAAAAAAAAAGTAGGAAACTGCTTCCTGACCATATCTAAGTACTTTTCAACTATCATTTTCTATTCAAAGATCTGGTACACCCCCCCTTTACTTTCCTAGAATCCTGTTGCTCATAACTTACATTATACAGTAGAAAAAATATTAAACTACTTTGTTGCACTCACCATGGATATAGTTTCTGCAAGAAGAATGTCAATTACACTTCCCCAAGGAATGAAGCGCGTGTGCCTTTTGCCCATGTAAAATGTTGCTGTTGTTTGTATGCCTAGGCCAGCAACAACCAGCAGTGTCTCTGGGAAATAAAAATAAAAAAATCAATTAAAAAATTTCCAATTCTTGCTTTGCAAGCTATATTCCTTTTTCAGCAAAGCGTTCAGTGAAGCTGCTTATTCATTACTGTTTGTGGGCAAACTGAACACCCTAATGTTGGTATATAACTCTTTATAGCAAAGAATGCAGCTCAAGGTCAAAACAAAAATATAGTAAAAGTCTGCTAAAGCACTGCTTCTGCAAAGAAAGAAGTGAAGGGGAAGCCCCAATAAAGGGTCAAATACAGCAGATACTTCCCAGAGTGCATATTGTAATAAGGAGGAAATACAGACAAAAGAAGGCTGTTTCAAATTTTAACAGTGAAGGGTACGAAAGAATTGAAATACTGATTAAATCTTGCATTAGGAATTTGGACAGCAATACAGTACAGATGCATATGTTTGCCAGGGTTGGTGACTTAACCAAAAGTATCCACTAAAAAGGGAAGGAGTTGGGGTGGATGAATGGTAGTGAAGGGAAAGGTGTCCCAGTGCAAGAGAAGGGGAAGGTGATAGAAGAGATTTATGGTATTTATGGAGTGTGCTGAAAGGGAGTGCCAGAACAGGGAAAGTTCAAGATGCTTCTGTCATAGCCATCCACAAGGGGAAGTTCCCATGAAGAAACATCTTGTTGGAGATACAGATAGATGGACAGAACCTCATCACATGCATGTATTTGCTTTTGGCTGAATGTACTGTGTAGTTTGTTCCCTAATTATGTGTCTTTGTGGTGCAGTGGTTAACATGCTTAGCTATGATCCACAGGCTTGGGTTTGAATCTCAGTGCAGTGTGGTGTCACAAGCTGTCCCACTATCATAAGCTGTCCCCTCTGATCTGCGCATATGTGAGCTTTGTTAACGAACACATTTCATTCACTGCATTGAGTCTTTAAATGTCCTGTCTCCAGGCTGAAATAGGCACTATATGTATCAGCAAGTAATAGGCATGTATCCCCTGTATCTGACTGAGAATCAGAAGAGAACTTTGAGGAGATTGAAGGAAAATCATATGCTAAAATAGGTAAACTTATTACTATAACCTATCAAAGGACTTGATACAGTGAATTAAATGTGTTTGTAAATAAAATCTGGACAGCTCATGCATGAGCAGATCAAAGGTAGGACAGCTCATAATAGTGGGACAGTTTATGACACCATACTAGGCAGTTGGCATACAGTTCATTCAGCACTTTATTCTCCCTATCGGGTTGTTTGATAAATGGGAAATGGTTCAATAAAAACCTGGGGAAGGTAAACTGTGGTAACCCGGGTGACACACTGGCTCTGTGTCCCGGGGTAATGGGTTCTTACCCCCCACAGGCTCAAGGGCTAATGTGATGGAGATGAGTACTGAGGCCATGCGCAGTTATGGCATATGCCCCCAACTTTACCTATTACCGAATTGTCTAACTATATTATGGAATAATAAATCAACAATTTTTAGAGCTTCTGCACTCACCTGAAACTATTTTTCCATGAATTCTGTACATTAATGTTGCAAGTTGCATGAAAACAGCTGTGAAAAGCCATCCCAGGTGTAGCGTGTGAAACTGTATGACAAAGGCCACTACTGTCAAGATGGTTGTGTAACCAACCCATGGCAGGAGTTGTATGCGCCCACCACTCACATTGACCTGTTAGAATGTGAGGATCATGCCTGTATGTTTGATTCATCAAAAAAAATTCTAATAGTTACTATGGCACATTCCTCCCCTGATAGCCTTTTTTCAGGAATTTGGCAAAACCCATCATAATGAAATCTGGTTTCTGTTCATCAAATATTCTGAAATTTCATACAAATTACAGCTATGTCATCTTCAATAACCATTTTCACCTCTAATACAACTGCACATCATTTTCAACAAGTAATTCTTCTCATACTTTTAAAATTTACATTTGAGTGAAAAAGGGACAAAAATCCTTACATTTGGGATCAAAACCAATGAGTTAGTAAATGACACGATAAACATCAAACAACCTACTCTTGTAGGAAATCACTATTAACAATGGTCAAAAGGAAGAGAGCCATTAGTACTAACCTCAATTGCACGCTTGTTGGTTTGCTGATTCAGTCTAACGGTCACATATATTGGTTCTCCCTGTACATTTCTGAACTGCATGGATGGTGGTAAGGTGTCTATGTGGCTTTCCAGTTTCTTTTCATTAGATGTTGATACATGAATCTAGTTCAAGCTTCCAATAACTGCTTTCAATAGAATAACTGGTATCAAATGACATCACACCTCACTTGACAGTCTTAACTGGTGATGAGATGGCATTACAAACATGTGTGACGTCCTAGGAGTGGGACCCTTGTCTGCTGAAAGTAAAATTTGTTAGTTATATACAATTTATCTTGAAATTCATATACTGTATTAACAAAATGTAAAGCTACTTGTATTGGAGGAAGTTTGTTGAGACATGTGATGTTATACCCTCTCAAGTTGTCTATAACTTTATAATTCCTCATCTTCGAAAGCTGGTTACTACTCAGCAGAAGTGATACAAGTTTTCCTCCAACACTCTTATGTGCTACATACTTAATATATAATGCTCTCTAGGCTGTTGAGTGTCAAGTGTGGCACTGACAAGTCAGACAGATAGAGCTGCCCTCCTTAGCAAAGCGGGTCGAGGGGGGCGAAGCCCCCTGTTAGAAGTTAGGTTATAAAGTTCGGTAGGGGTAGTTTAAATATATTCGACATGCGGTGTGGGCCGTCGAAAATTACGCAGTGCGGGACGGAGTGGAGCGGCGGCGGCCAATACGCTGGGCATCTAATGACACGCCCAACACTCGTCAACAGACCGGATGCAGTGGCGTCTGCCACTAAGACACCCAAACTCTCTTCCTATCACTGAATTACAAAACCTCCCATTCTAAGACACCCAAGCTCGTTTAATATCACCCTCCTCCTGTGCTAATGACAAGCAGAACAACCCACAGCACAGTAACCAAAGTGTGAAGGCCTATCTGTCTTGGTGGTGGGGATGGCAGTGGCCGCACCTCTCAAAACATGCCAGACGACGATGGGACGTTGAGGTGTCGGTCGGGAGTCTTGCCTTTATAACGGCACTCCCTGACTGATGTAGCTTTTTCTGGGTCAGTGGTCTTTCTCGGTCTGGGTCTTTTGCGTTTCTAAATTTCTTGATTGAATGATTGATAGTTTATTGTTGCAGGTAAACAACAAGGGAGAATAAGGGAGGAACATGCCATCCCAACCCCCAGGCAGGGCAGAATGTGATCTTTACGTCTCCTCCTCCTTTCTTTTCTTTTCTCTTTTATGCCAAAATTTATATAGTACTGTCTTTACTGATTGATTAATTGATTGTCTCCATTCCTGAGTTTTCAAAATGAGCTCTTCCAGTGGTGTCCTCTTCGCCCTGCTGGTATGGACGCTGCAGTGCGGGGATGCTGATCCTCTCAGACCTCTCCTCGGGCAGTGCAAGATGAAGTGCCTCCAGCTCGTCTCCACACATTGAATTGAAATATTTATTGTTGTAAAATAAAACAAAGGGGAATGGCTGGTCTTGCAGTCAAACCCCTGACTATATAGGCTAGTTACAAAAAAATATCCCCCCCCCTCAAAAAAAAAAAAAAAAAAAAAACTCCATTGTACAAAAATAAAAATATATGTTGAGGTTAGTTAACAAAAAAGTAATTGTAATGTAAATACTGACAACATTCCTGAGTAGGCATACATGCAGTCACATATAGATTACCACCTGGCAGCAAACTTTGGGTACTCTTTAATCTCTCCACACGATGCACGCCGTACTCTCGTTGTTAAATCCCCCCTCCCTTGTAGTGCATTCATTCCTACCATTGTATCTTTTTAGTTTCGTGGTACGTGCTGCCTCCACATGTATTACTAGTTGTATATATAATCACATTCTGCCCTGCCTGGGGGTTGAGATGGCATGTTCCTCCCTTCTCCCTTGTTGTTTGCCTGCAACAATAAACTATCAATCAATCTTTTCCTATCTCTCAGCCTCATGTTATTTGTTCTGCAGTTGAAGAGGATGGCGCTGATGCTTCACTGTTGTCGTACACTTCCTCTTGCCCTCCCATCTTTTCTCTCCAGGTTCTAAATATTCTCAGGGTTGCCTTTTCTTGTTTCCACATTTTTGTGTCCCATGCTCCAACTTCTTTATTTCTTATTTCGTCGTTTGTTATTGTGCCTCCTCTTGTTCCCAACTTTTCATCCATCCATTCTTCTTGGTCTGTCCTAGCTCTCATCTCTTCTACAACACTCTCTAGTAGTTCATTCCCTTCCCCTCTCAAAACATACTGCAAATATTTTAATTGCCCTTCCATAATCCTTGCTTTCATGCTTGATACTCCCACTTCTCCTCTTAAATTAAAGCTGGTACCTGGGCATAACTTGGGGCTCCTATAGTATCTTCCTGCACACACTGTTCTCTATTCTTTGCAACCTGTTTATCTCTTGCTTTGTGAAATCTATTGTACGTTGGCCCCATACAATATTGCTGGAAGAGCCACACATTTCCAGTATGTTTTTCCTATCAGTAGTCTTGAGCAGCTCCTTGCCAAAACTGAGTAAGTCATATTTGCCATTCTGGTTGCTTTTTGTATCATACTCTTTCTGTGCTTTAAATAAATTTCTGGTGTCATTTATTATAATACGTACCTAGATATTTCAGCTTATCCCTAACCTGCATCCCTGCTATCTCCTGTGGTTTGTCTTTCATATTAAATATTATAATGTTACTTTTTTGTTTATTTATTTCTAGTCTGCTTTCCCTTCTTGTTGCCACCACCTGCTCAATCACTGCCTCTGCATCTTCTACACTCCCCGCTAACAGCATTCCATCATCAGCAAATTAGAGGTTATATTGAAGGCCTCATCTTTAAATCCCTTGTCCAATTCTTCTAACTTCTGAATGACTTTGTATGTAACTAACTTGAACAAAGTATAGTTGAGCCTGTACAGCCCTGCCTCATCCCACTGCTTACTGGTATCTCAAGGTCTTCCCCCTCATCCATCTTCACTCTGGTTATATCCCCCTTGTAGTTTAGTAATTGTCTGTTGCTTTTTCATTTATCTTATTTTCCATAACATTTTGATCGTTACGTCCCTCTTGATGCTATCTAACGCTTTGGCAAAATCTACTGATATGACTATTAGTGGCTTTCTTTTCTTAAATGTCTTCTCTATACAGTACCTCAGGACCTGAGCTACTTTTTTGTGCTTTTATTACCTCTGGATTTATTCTTTTTGCATGGATTTACCTACCTAAAACTGCTGTTCAACACTTATGCATTACTCATGAGTAATAAAATGTGTTGTCTTTATTTTCTGATTGTGATGATTTTTTTTGTGGGTCCCTCAAAAATAATCCAAACAATTCTATAATCTGAATGACCCTCACTCCACCGTCATTCGGAATATTGGACTTTTACTGAAGTATTCTAGATGTTGAAGTGAAAGCTGCTGCTTCTACCATAAGTGATCATGTCTTGATTACCTTTGGCTTGGAAGTTTCTGAGTCCTTGTCATGTGAAAAATAATTAGATTATGAAACTACAGAAATATGGATCAGAAGTTAGCTTGTGAAGGTCATCACCTAAAGAGTATTGATGTTTCTGATCCTTTGTCAGTTTTATCATCATTGTTTGGAAATCAACTGATTTATTATTAGAGATGATTCACCTTGGTAAGGGAGAGAATGTCAGAAAGCTGAACAAAAATGGTGACAATAAAGAACAGACTTGACATGGTCACGGTATGTTTTGGCAGGAAGAGCCAGTCACCAGTAAAAAAAAAAGAAAAGAAAAAAAAAGAAAAAAAAAAAAGAAAAAGATGATTCAAGTGGAAGTGTTCAAATAAAGTTAACTTCAGTTGTGAACAGTTTATTTGCCTGAAGAAATGTGAATGCAAAGCCATTTTCTGCAGCTGATGCAGTGTGCTTCCAGCTTCATTGTATTTTCTTTCAAGTAAGATAACTCACATAGAGAATGAGTTGGATGAAGAACTCCACAATGGTGCTCCAACTGCAACACACTTTAAATAATGTTCTCTCATTATTCCATTTAGTAGATGTGGACATAGTCTCATCACACATAAAAAAACTTTTAGAACTATCTGTCCATTAAATCCCATAATAATTTCGAAATTATTTAGTGTCTACAACTATACACATGAATTTATCTCTAAAATAGTTGACAGATGTTTCTCAGAGGGATATTTCTGCAATTTGAAAAGCATGCCTTGCTTTTGTCTTTTCTCAAGAAATCTAGACTTAATGTTGAGAATGCCAAATTATTGTCCTGTCTCCAATTTGTCCTTTTTTTTTATCAAAGGTTCTATAACATGCCATACTTGACCAACTGCTATTACTACTCTAACAGAATAGGATTATTCCTATTGTTCAGTATGCCCATAGATAGCATTATTCAACAGAAATAGCTTGAAAAGGTACAACACCTGTAATGGAATGTGCACATTGTTTCACTATATCCCTCTGCAGTCTTTGATACAGTTGATCTTATGCTGCAACCAAGTGATCTTCAAAATTGCAGAGTAAAAATGCTCTTATGCTCCTTAGGAGTATTTGTCAGGAAGATTCCAGTGAGTGCTGGTGAATTAGGTCATTTCAGACTTAGCTCCTTTACTATTCTGTGTCCCTTGGGGATCAGTTTTGATATTGATTCTATCTGCAACATATATCAGCAGTTTCTTCTCTGCTATATGCACAAAATGTTGCTTATCACACCTATGCTGATGATACTCAAATTTATGTGAAAACTAAGTGTTTCTGATATAAAAAATAAAATTGTGTCATTGATGTTAGACAAAAATGTAAATGACAAAAAGAAAGCTAAAACTAAATGGTGACAAAACTGAAATCACCAAAAGAATAAAAAGAAATGATAATGTGGAAAACACCCTCTTTATCACAACTGTAACCAGTAGTTTGAAATTTGGGTGCATACTTGAACTCAAGTGGATTATAAACACATAAATCAGATGGATAAATCTCCACATCAGAAACCTCTACTCAGGGAGGTGTTTTCTCCTGATGTTGGTTCCCAAAATGGTTTTCAAACAATGATTACTAGATTGTTCATATTTGGCATTTCCCCAATTACTTCATATCATAGTGAGCTGCACTGGCTACAAGTAAGATCTAAAATAGAAATCAATTTGTGTTATGACTTTTAGAGTTTTCAAATTTAGCAAGTCTACACATCTTACTGAACTGGTAAAATCATCCAATGGCATGCCCAGGTGTAATTCTGAGTGTTGATGAGCCAGGTGCTGACCAATAATCCTCTATCAAGAAGAGCTTATTTTCTCATATGGCTCCAAGGCCATATAACAGAGGGACACTGTCCATGAAGTAGTCTAATTCTTTAGAGGGCTTCAAAAGGCAACTTAAAACCCATTAGTAAAATGCTGCTGGTGGTGGAGCAGATTAAGAAAGTTATCATTATTAATAACATGGGTGCTATAAAAGGTACTCTCCAAATCAATCATATTCTCCAATACTCACCAGTACTATCAAATGCACACTCCAGTACTATCACAGGCAGTACCAAGTAGTATCAAGGTACTCTTTATCAGCTTACTCAAGTACTTTTAGCTTAATTGGATAAGAACCTGCATTTCAAAATAAGGACAAAGTAACATAATGATCATATTTTGGTTGCAGATGCATCCTCACAAACAAGTCCAGAATTCCCAGAATATAAAATGGCAAATAATTACAAGATCTGGGCTTACCATAAGAAAAAAATATTATACTATGAAAATTATATATTTGTATACAATTAATGACAAGTGTGCTGCCAGTAACTTAGAATTATTCAGTTAACAGGTCAATTATATGGAATGTAGCTGCCAGATTATACGATTATAATATAAAAGCAAGATGACTTTTGTTACATAACTTTTAAGTATTATATATAATATATATATATAATATATATATATATATATATATATATATATATATATATATATATATATATATATATATATATATATAAAAATAAAGAAAATTCATGAATGTTCATTTTGTCCTGTTATGGTTCCAGATTATCAACAAAAGTCTCTCCCTTTTCATATTTCTTCTGAAGTTAGCCAAGGTACTTCAACATGAAATTTAATATATAAAAACATGGTGCAAAAACTTTTCCCGATATTTTTTGTCTTCAATCATAGCTTACACAATTGAAAAAGTATTATGATCTGCAACTTACCATTTACTTTAGTATTTGTACTTGAAGTCTAGCTTTAGGAGGTACTTCACATTTATTTGGGCAACATCATACACAATATATTCATTGTAAAGAAGTGATGTGTTCTTGACTGAAGAAGAAACACCTTTACCCAAGGGCACCTCCACTCCATCTTCGAGCTTGACTGTCTCCTTGGGGTCAGGACAGGTGCGGCCCAAGCCCTTGGTGCTGTGCTTATTGGCAGGCAGTTTTTCCACATACTCTGCACCATTTCTTTCATACCTGGAAGAAAATTATGAATACATATCTTGTATATTTACTTCCTGAAAACTGTTGTCTCAAAAAGCCAACAAGTAATTGTCAATGCACTGACTCCCTTTCCATATCATTAAGGTTGTCATTGAAAATGGAAAACTAACTTGGGGTATAAAGAAATGGCCCATAACATATCTAAGCAATTTGTTGCCATGATGGCTATGATCACATCACTAATGCCACATAAAATCCCACAATTATTTAATGGTCAGAGGCAGCCAGTGGTTCTCAAGCTAAATCAGGGTGTGACCTTGGTTCAATCATTCTGCTGCTTTTCAAATTTCTTCCATTCTATCCTGTCATCTGCTAGCTGCTTGGCACCTTCAATTTTCACTTAACATTTACAAAATTTTACAGTATTTATTAGATATAGTAAATAAGCTTACTCAGTATGCCAGGAAAGGTGTACTGGGTATGGAAAGAACTAAAATGAAGATGCTGAAAACATCTGATAGTTACAAAGGTAAGTGATGAAAGAAAGGGAAAAGGAAAAGGAAAAGGAAAGGGAGTCTATACATGGACCAGACCTTTGTACTGGGAGAAGACTAATCAGTCAGTAGTTCTTAAGTCTCTTGTATCATTTTGATTGTGAAATATTATAATGGTAGCATGTTTTACGTTTGAGGGATCAACTCTTAAAGCATACTGTACATATCTAGCTAGTCTTTAAAGAGTGAAACAGTCTAAATCTTTGATTAGGTCAATATTTAGGGCATTCGCTTTGCCTCTACTTATTCCTTTTAAATATTTCTTTACTTCCTCCATGGTTAAACTAGGAACCTTCAAGTTCAAAAAACATTCTCCTCTCCCCCATCTTCCTGCCAACTTCGATTACTGTAATTTGTTGCAGAATTTTTCTGCAACCTTTAAAATATCCTTCATATTATTTGAGTCATTTGCATGCTTAACCCTTAGACTACACACATAGTTATATAACACATGAGCAGCCTTGGCCATAGCTATGGGTGTATGTAACACAAGTAATTTCCTGCTGGAATATTTCAGTGAATGTAGTGAAAATGGGTCTTATGTGCTGCTACTATTCTTAAGGGTAAACTTCTTCAGTTGGTAACCTCCTACGAGTCAGTCTAATGCCAGCTGTCAAGATATACAAATCACATGGAAACTGTGAAGTCTATGGAGAAAAAATATGTCATCAAATTTTGACATTTTTATCTCTGAAAGTACTGAACATAACTGAACAAACTATGCTATGCTGAAATTGGACATTTTTGTTTATCATTACTGTATTTTTTTGCATCTAGATATATCCAGAAAAACACAGCTTATGCCCCTTCACTCACATTCCCACCTCTCCTGCCCCCACTAAAGCTTAAGAAATGATTTTCAAGATCAATCATGGTCAAGTTTAAGGCAAGCCAAATCTAATGAGACCTAAATGAACCTGATCAGAGTGGAATTGTTGGAGTACTTTAGTGCTTGGTGCCTCTTAAAATAGACTGTATGGTGCAGGAAGCCTACGAGAAAATACCTGTAGCCTAAGAGTTAACCCGGCAGCGTTGGCGGACCCATTTTTGGGCCCCCGCGAGTCGGTCCGCTGAAACGGCGGACCCTGTTTGGGGCTCGGCTCAAAACACCTAATTCGAGCTAATTGTAGGCGGTGGCGGCATAGAGCAACCCAACATGCATGCCCTGGGTCATTGTGGTGGGTGATTGATCTTGAGGTGGGCTTATTTGTCATAGGTGGGGCTGTAAGGTCATGGCAGATTGAATTAACTGTCCATACAGTAATCACTTGTCAAATTCTCTAAAGTAGACAACAAGCGACTCTGTTTATTTTGTAACAAACACCACCCAAAAAGAATAGAATTTGGGTATAAGCAAATATTTTTAACGGCTTTATGGTTATGAGAGGAGTACTGTGATAAACGTTCCATGCTCTTTTCTTGTCTCAAAATGCAGGGTAATGTTGCCATTTCTTGGCCACTTCTCAGCTTTCCCATAGCCGAAGCCCACGGGTTAATAAAAAACAACTGATATTTGCCAAAGCAGTCTTCTTTTGGTTGCTTTCATGCTTTTGCCATCCATAAGTTTCTTCAGTCTTGTCCATGTTAAATTTACGAACATCACTAATTGAATTCACTGTTGTTGATAAATTGTCAGTTCTGATGACTCTGTCTCATCCTTCCTACCGTATTTTGTGGCATATAACGTGCTTCGGTGTATATCACCCACCCTAAATTTTAAGACAACAATTTGGACAAAAAATATTCAGTGCTTAAAATGCTCAGAAATATGTATGGTTAAGCAAGACATGATGTACAGTTTCCCAAAATTTCTGTTAAGAGACTCTTCAACCACACAAAAAGGCAATCTCTCTTATTCATACTGTTTCTAAATTTTAAGTTCTTTCAGAGTTTGCAGGCGGCAACTTTTGCTGAGCTGCTGAGGGAACTAATCACACGGGGATGCTACTTTTGATGGGCAATCTTGGTCTTCATTTTGACTTTCAGGGACTGTATACCTACTTTCAAGTAAAAATGAGTGTTGATTAATTTCTGTCAATCATATTAAGTTTTTAATATAGTTATTTTTACAATGAGAAACAAAAATGCATATACAATGAATACTTTAGTCATCCACTGATATCCGTTCTTTCGAACATGCATCACAAAAAATGCCAGCTAACTGGGCTGCTGCACAGCAGAAATAGCTCCAGACTAGTCTGCCTCACGGTCGCTGAGCAGAGCCCTGGGCCCTGCTCTGTCAAAATTGTTCCTGTGTAATAGCCGCTTTAACCATAACCAATACACTGGTACTGGCACGCCGCGGCGGAGTTGTATTTTGTGGTAATTCATACTTTCACAACTGTGTACTTCTTTGTGATAATTTGTTTCCTTTCTGCGTTTACTGCCACTGTTCATTGGTGCCTTCTCTCCTACTTCTAGAGCTGACTATGTTACAATTTTAGTTAATTCATTATTTGCTTTGCGTAATATTCAACCTCACCAAGTAGATTTAAAAACTTGTTTTTAATTTTTAAATTTAATCCCTCAAGTCTTCTTTCCAACTGCAAGAATACTGCAGTGTTTCTTAGCACAGTCTCAGAATAGTGACAAGAAAATACCAAGAAAATACAATAAACATTACTTACATGTTTCCAAGTGCAACTTCACAAAGTAAAATTAAGCCAGTCGAGTTTGCCTTAGAAGTGCTGCAGTAGTTGGCTGACTTGGAAACCATGTCAGCAAAGTAGACACCCTTGCCAAACATGTAACCAGTGACTGGTGCCTCGGGGGGTGCAATGCGAAGACCCTGGGTGAAATGGGAAAATTAAAAAAAGTGTAAAAATTTGTTTGAAATGAGGTGGAATTAGCCACAGCTTTTACCTACACTGCTTGGTTACAATGAGGTCTCCTACATCCATATCAGTAATGATAGAACAATCATTGTTTAATAAATAAAATCTTGCATACCTGAGAAAGAATACCAGCAAAGTTTGTGAGGCGGGAGCCATGCCAGAGTAGCTGCCTGTTGTGAAGCTGCTTGAAAGGCTTGTAGCGCTTCTTTTCCCCTTGACGCTCAATTTTGAACACCTGAAATAGAATAAAACATTTTCCAATTTGTATTTTATATGTGTAGGATGGAACAAATGTCAGGAAACCAGAGGCTGAAGTGAAATAAAAGCCATTAAATACATACAGAATAACTAGTTACATATGGTTTGATGGTTTGGTATCAAAGTCAGTCATGACTCATGAGACCCTTCCCTTAATGCTAAAGTTAACACTCATTTAAGAGGCAGGGTTTTCATAACTCAACCCATCTCCTTGCCTGTTGATATTCAAAATAATCATAAGGTAAGTCACCTATTAATCATCTCATACCTCTTCTACACCCAACTTGTAGTGAGAGTGGGTGGCAGCATGGGTGTTGGTGACATAATTTTCAATCATCTTATATTCATCAGACTTCTTGTCCAGAACATCCACCTTGGTCTTGAGTTTAACATAGTGTTTGTCTATTGGGTCAGCATCCTTGTTTTCTTCATCTTCAGATTTAAGAAGGCTGTAGGCAATCTCAATCTCACTGAGGTTATCCAGCATGGAAATCTTGGTCTGAAACCACAAAAAGAAACCTTATTCAACGCTAGCTTCTGGGGAAGATCATATTTGTGTAGGTCAAGTAAGGAATACTCCAGAAATTCTGCATGCGTGCAAGTGAGAGAGAGAGAGAGAGAGAGAGAGAGAGAGAGAGAAGGCAGTCATAATCCTAATATATAATATAAGAGCCCAGATGTAAAGAATTCTTTACAAATAACAAATTATTTACAAAAAAATAATAACATGTAGAATTCTGAACACATCCTAAGCATCCCAGGGAAAAAGCTGGCTTTTGAAGTGGGACCTCAGATATGAAACCACACAGCAAGACTATACCAGGTTGGCTCCAGGCCAACCTTGGTAATATGCAGTGATGGGATTCAGCCAGTTCGCACCGGTTCGCAAGAACCTGTTCTTGGAATTTCTTTAATCCCGAGAACCGGTTGTTACCGTTAGCTTAAATCAGGGGTTCTCAATTTTTTTACCCATGAACACCTTTTACTTATGAGTCATAAGAACCTGTTGTTAGCGAGTCTTGGAGTGAGAGAACCTGTTCTTTAAAAATTTGAATCCCACTACTGGTAATATGGTAATTAAAATTAGAAATGAGTACCTACAAAATGTCCAACGTTTAGCTGAAAATTCTTTTCAGTGAAACTAATGGCAAACTGCAGCAGTAGCTAGAAAAAATTCAGCAGGCACGGTCGAAAGTTTTAGCTATTGATGAATAATAAGTCTAAAGTTATGTTCAACAAGCATACTCAAATTGAACAGTCATCCACGAAGAAGCTCTTAAACCTTTACTGAGTATGTATACTTAGAACTAATACAAACCCCACTCGAACTAGAAATAAAAGACATACATGATTAGGCTGGAGTGTTCAGAAAACAGGGTGACGTACTGAGAGACTCTTTCTTCCATGGTACTTTAAGTGAGTTATTTCTTTTTTATCAATGGTTCCTACCTGTCATGACCTATCATCAGAGGCATGAATGGTACAAGTATCTGGAAAGGAAAGTAAGAAGTGTCCAATGTGAAGTGGAGAGAGCATTGCTAGGAACCTTATAATGGGTAAGAAAAATCGACATATAGACAAAAAACAAAGTAAAGAACATGACATAATAAAGGCAATTCAGATAAGAAATGGCCCAAGGGAAGGTCGTTCACCACATGGTGTGCTGGAATTAAGAAGTTTACAGAATATTTATATTGAAATTGGAGGTACAAGATGGAAATGAATGGAAATGTGTTTGAGGCTTATTTCCTGCAATAGAATATTACTGTTTATGACAATAATGATCAACAATAAATGACTTCACTAATGACCACAAGAAATACCAGACACATTAAAATGAAATTCACTTTTCAGAAACCACTGGCTTCTTTCTGCAAGGCATTCAAATTGCTAAGGTGGGACAGCAACCTGTAAAAGGATTCCAAAGCTTGTGGTTCAAAACAAAGTGTTTGCATACCAATGCACAACCCTCTTGCACATTCATCCTATGGTGCTGTTAGCAGTGCATTTAGTTCAAAAGGAATCCTTATGCTAAAAATATGCAGGCTGCTAGGCTAGAAGAAACTGAAGAATCCATAATCATAACCTGAAATCATTACACCTGTGAATAAAAAGCTTTTCCAATGAGTTAAAGGAATATAGCTCAGATGACACAGGATCCTTAGAGAGAGAGCTGGGACCCCCCAAGATTATTTTGTGCCTGGATCAATTGCAAGTGATCACATGGTTGTTTTGACCGGAATAAACTGTTGATGATGACTGTAGATAATAAAAACTCACAAGCAAAATAATACCTTAATCAGTTCCAAATCATTGAGAAGTGGTGGTTTCTTCATTCCAAAATCATGAGGAATAAGTGTGTAGAACCTGTTGGAACAGTCAAGTAACTGTGCATTGATTGCTGCATTTGTGGAACCAGATGCTCCATCCTTATTCTCGGATGGCTTCTCCATCTTTCCCAGTAGGTCTAATGCTTCTGAGAGGACACGGTATGCCCTCTCTATCTGCTTCTTGCTGAGCTTCCCGAGTGGCATTTTCTTTGTATCAATCTGAAGAAGCATTATAATAATTACAAAAGAATGAACTATATCAAATTATATTATGGGAATTATATATAATAATTATGAAAGAATGCACTTTATTCAATTCATTATTAGTCTTCAAGCATTATAAAATTTAATCTCATGATTTTTTAGAAATGTGGATTACTTTTACGACAGAAAATTGAAACCAAAGGCTAATTATTTCAAGAATAGTCCAGATGACAAACTGCTGCATCCCACAAGAGTGACTAGATGATCAAAATGATTGGGCTGTGAATATACTTAGAAAAGCAAGACTCACCTCAAACTCCACAAGGGACTTCTTCATGGTGTCCACATCAAATATCAAAGCCACCAGTTCCTGGACAGGCTTAGGCAGTTTGCTCTTAGAACCTGCTACCAAAGGCTTGGCAGCAGTTTTCTCTTCATCCTGAAATCAATTGCATTCAATGAAGAAAATTAGACCAGTAACAGGAAAAAAGAGCAGATTGACCATAAACAGTTGTGAATCTAAAATGCTTAACCAAGCTTCAAATCTATTAAAAGTCAATCGAGGAAATTAGTCACTAATCACTATGGTAAAAGAAGTATAGAATCAGCATAATGAATAAACTGGGTCCAAAATGAAGAGTGAATTTTACTTTTGCATCCTAACCCTCCATTTCACTGGAGGTCGTCCTCTAGCATTCCCTCCCTCTATCTCACTCACATACACCCTTCTGGTCATCTTATTCTCCTCCATTCGCTCCATGTGGCCAAACCACTTTAAAGTCTGTCGCTTCACTTCTTCCACCACTCCACACTTCTTCCCTTCACCCGTGACACATTCCAAAATGCTCGTACACACTTTCATTACTCATTCCATCCATTCTACTCACACCACAAGCACTCCTCAAATAACTCATTTCCACTGCCTGCACTCTAGACCTCTGACTTTCATTCCAGGCCCACGTTTCACTTGCATATGTGAGGGTTAGTACTATTACTGTATTTCTCAAATCCCTCTTTACCTCCATGCTCACACTTCTGCCATTCATGATTCGTCCCAAAGACCCTACCACCCTTCTTCCTTGCAATGCCCCTTCTCTTATCTCTCCCTCCAAACCACCATGCTTACACATAACTGATCCAAGGTACTTAAACTCATTGACCTCCTCCATTTCTTCACCATTCAAAATTATTTTGTATTCTTTTTCACATTCAATTCCCACTCTATATGGGCATACAAAATCTACAAGGGTGCAAGAGTACGTTAGGGAGAGGGGGGAACGATCTTTGAGAAACTTTGAGCAGGCAAGGAGGGAGTGTATGGATAGAGAAAGTTGGAAGCTCTTCTGCCGTGGCCATCCTCTGGTGGGAGGTCCTAGGAGCAGGCGTCGATGAAATGAATGAATGAATGAATTTTACTTAATTCCCCAATTCTTGACATTCAAAAGCAAAATCCAAACAAAAATAATGTGCCATCTTAATTTCAGAACTTTCAATATTCTATCTATCTATATCTTGGATGCCTTGCTTTCTCATGGGAACTTCCCTCCAGGGGGTGGCTGCGGCAAAAGTGTCTATCTCTCCCTGTTCTGGCACTTCCTCTCAGCACACTCAATTCTACTCTTCACAAATTCATTCTCCTTCATTCTCATCTCGTGTCCAAACCATCTCAACGCACCATGCTTCACCCATTCAACCACTCAACAAACCACTCCTTTTGCAGTCATACCCATACCAATATCATACAATGACTGATTTTCTTGTACATATTCTAGAAGCACCTCAAAAGGGTTTCACCACTGTCTTGAACATATGCCATGCAAAAAGGCTCTGAATATGTAACAGCAATAAAGAAATAATATTTGTTAAACTAACCTGGCCATAGTCAATGTCGAGAGGGTACCAGCAGCCTGGCACCTTTTTGAACTCCTTGGCAGAGAATCGGTTGCCAGTTTTTTCTTCATAGAGAGCCTCAAACTGGGTGACTGCATCATTGAGATCCTCTGTTTCCTCCAACTTATTATTTCCGATTGTTGTGCCAATGCGGCCCCATGATCGAAATACCCACCAGCTAAAGATAAAAAAGCAAGGCAGATTTTCAAGTTAGGGTTGATAGGTAAAAAAATAAGCATGCAACAGATAGACATGAAAAAACAGAGAATAAATTACCCAATGAAATGAACCAGATAACTAATTATAACCTCTGAAGTCATGCAAAAGTATAATTAATGTAAACAACCATCAGCATGCAGTTTCAGTAATACCATGATAGAGCAATTATTTTCTAGTATATAGGGCAACTCTTGAATCTCCAAAATATAAGAAAAAATTAGGGATTTCACTAAAGCCAGTTACTAAAATCTAGCCTCTGGATGTTGAGGTTATGGGGTCCCTGGAGGTGATGGAGAACATTTATGTACATCATATTAACTCTTCCGTTTCCTTAAATAATTTTTAAAACTCGAAATTACTGAGATCAGAATCAAGAAGAACAAATTTTCTCTATGAGAGCGTAAATATTTTTTGTAATTGTATATTAATCAATAAATCATATACCTGTTCTTTTTGTCACTCTCCAAAACTTGCAGCTTGTAATATGAGTTTGTTCCCTTCATGATGTTCACCATTCCCAGCACACAATTATAGATCTTACTCCCTCGCTGAAAAACAAAGACGAAGTTGACAATAACAATGATGTAAAACTACATTTAAATAAAAATCTACTTCAGCCAGTGTCATCAAACGTCAGTTTACAAAACAACATTGGAAGCCTAAAAAAATCATCTTACCAAATATAATATGCAAAACTTTGAAAATTAGGTTGTCATGATTTAATTGTCATCTAACCTCAAACTAAAACAAACCCCACATTCCTTCCTTGAGTGGTTTTCAATGGTGATCATTTTTCATAGCAGTATTTATAATATGATTGCAAAATTCTAACCCACCTCATAAACATGGGCAACATCTTCCATGCCAGAATCTGGGTCAACTGCTGCACCTCCCTTCAGCTTGATCTTCTGCTTGTCTGGAATACTTTTTGTGAAGCGGGACTCTAAGAAAAAAAAGGGACATTCAAATAAAGAAAACCTTCAGCCAATCTAGTGGTATCATATGCAACTAAAATACCTACATTACACTGAGTACCGATCTGGCAATTAGTTGCAATGAGTGTGGGCAAACAAAACTCAATGATTTAAAGAAATTATACTAGTTCCCTAAAACTCTTTAAATTTCAATAAATGAAAAGAATTATGGCCTTGTGCATTGCATATTACCCTTCACACCATTAACATTTAGTATATAATCCATTACTGGTATCCTTAGTTCTTACAAATCACCAATGTGACAGTACTTAGTACTTACCAGCCTTTGATTTCTTGTCCGGAAAAACTCGTTCCTGAACCTGTTATAAAGTAAAATAAATTAATAATCAAGCTATTAACAAAACTGATAAATGTACATATAGTTGAGACCTACTGTCAACCCATAAATACAATAAATAATTGTTTAAAGGCTACCTATGTTGCACACTAATTCATTAAAAAAAGTTTAGACATTTTTTTAATCATCGCTGCGAGGCTAAGGATCACTCCACATAATGTCTATTAACTCTCCCTTCAAAGACTCCTGCATCTTTGCCATTATAGTATAATGAGCTTAGCCTGCATATACCTATCAGAATGCAGATACATTGCCTGAACTACAAAATAATTGATATTCTCTATCTCTCAGTGCACATGCCATTACTCACCGTCCCACCCCAAGATGCGATGCTCTTCTTCGGTATCATGAGCAATGCTCCACCCTTTTCCACTTCTTCAAGGAAGTCCTCACTTACACAGTGTACATCCAAGGATTTGGCTAAAGCTATATTCTTGTCCATCCCAGCAACATCATCTAAAATACAAAATCTTATAATGAACTGCCAAAGAGAATAAAGAAAATATTAAGAATGAAAGGAGACCAGTTAATCAGACCAAATTATTAGTGAAATGCAGGCTTCCATACTTATATGCTGGCATCCGTATGATCAGTTATGCAAAGATCAATATGGTAACCACTATGTACTACTGGGTTGGGCAGACCATCAGATCCCATCCAGAAAATGACTTCTAGTCTTACAGGCAGCATATTAATAATGAAAAGTTATAAATTATATAACTTAAATGATATGCATAGAGCTTTGTTGGGATAACATTGCAATGTATTTTAAAGCCTATCACTAGTATGAAGACTTTGACCCCTACAAAACTGTGTGCCAAAAAATTATGTATGTTTGTGCTGGTCAATGGGGCATCAAATGTGCAAATTTTATGCATTTATTTCCCAGATGATTTTCCACCGCTGAGTGGGCTGTAGGTGAATGGGAGGTGTTCTACCCCATATCTGGATGACCCAGCAAAGTTTCTCAGGCCTATGAGTGTCTCTGACTCCATGTAGCAGCGCAGAGGCCTGTGATGGAGGACGCCACTGGGGAGGATGGTCAGTTGGTAAGGGAGGTTTTATGGAGCACAGAGGGGGTGGGGGGTAGGGCATTAGGTTTGTGGGGAAGCATTACTTTCACATTGCCACATCTACAGAAGGTGTAATAAAGTATGGAGGTAATGGAAGAACTGCTAATGCATGTGACAATCCTGGTGGGCAGGGGTCAGAGAAGCTGCCTGGGGCTAGATGTGTGATGGTGTTACATGGGTGTAGGGGTGTCTGCCAAGTCTTGATGGTTGGAGAAGGGATATTATCATGTATTTGCATGATTAGATAATATAACCATGGTTACCAGTTAACAAGATGATTGTTATGATAGTCGAACACAATTGGCTGCCTACTGTGGGAAGGATGGAAGCCAAAATATAGGTTTTAAATATATGTTTTGGCTTCCATCCTTCCTGCAGCAATGCGAATCAAATGATTGCTGTCTGTCCAAGCAGCCCCAAGCCCCTTAGGAAGACCACAGCTGTAACCAGACTTTTCCACAAGCATCTCAATAAGTGTGTATTGCGTCGTTGGCGTAAATGATTGTGTGCTGTGATTGCTGTGGTTATTTTCCTTATTTTTATTTGAAGTATTAATTGTTTATACAAGAAAAAAGTAAACAGAGAAGGCAGATGCCACGGAAACCTTTATACTTTAGGGGTCAATGCTGTAGGGGATATTAAAGCTCGAATTTAAGATAAAATCAGGACAAAATAAGTGAGGTTATTGATGATCTGAAATTATGACTGATACAGAAACTTTCAAAACATTACCTGGGGTGGTTATTACAGCAGCTGTATCTTTTGCAACTTTCTTTATGACTTCTCCACCCAGCTCTTGGATCTTTTCTTTCAAGATTTTTTTGTTCTTTGTAAACTTTTTCCCTATGATCAAAAATTTCATTCCTTCTAATGGTTTGTTTGGATCTGATGCAGCATGTCTGGAAGATATGTAAAAGTATATTTAAGCCCCATTCATGATATGGTTAATCAAATTTTTAACATTTTGATGGCATATGAAGGTTTACAATATCACAAGTGACAAAAGAACAAAGAAAATGAATCACTGCTCCCAAAGAAATGATCAATAGAGGTTGCAATAAATTCATGTAATAAAGGCAATAAAGCTAATCTTTAGGCTAAACCTTGTGCATGCCCCATGCAAATCCTGGGTAATTACAATTGATCTGGGAAATAACTCACCCATTTTCCTTCTTTTTGGCCAGCTGTGCACTAGTGGGTCCATAGTCAATCCACACCCTCTTTCCAATTCCTGGGAACTTGTATTCAGATCTGGAAAGAGACTGGCATGTAGTTTTGCTGCTATTATATAGTAGGAAGCAGGGGCAGAGTGGTTAGTGTAGGCGTGGTGTCAAGATTCTCACTAAAAAAAGAGAATCATAGATGAGCCGGGGGGCAGCATGAGCCAAGCAAGATAGCACCCCTATAAACACTTGCCTGTGTCATAACAGGCTGGGGCTGACACCAGACCCCCCTGAGGGCCTACCAGTGCCTTAGGTGGAGGGGGGGGGGGATTTATATAGAGAATCAGACCACACAGACCCCATGGTCCAGACTAGGTGGTCTGTCCTTAAACCTAAGTGATTCTACATTAATCAGATGGCTCCAAAACATTGCATTTCAACTCAAGTTGATATTAAGTTGAAGGAAGTGACGGTCGAGTTTATTTTTGAAGGAGTCAGTCGAGTTACACTGGACCACTGATGGTGGGAGCTTATTCCATTCTCGCACTACAACGTTGGTGAAGAAAAATTTGGTGCAGTCTGAATTTAGTTGTCTACATTTGAGTGTTATGTCATTGTTCCTCATACACAAAGTGTCATCAATCATAAACAATGTTGATCTGTCTACATTTGTGAAACCATTAAGTATTTTAAAACATTCGATCAGTTTTCCTCAGAGGCGACGTTTCTCAAGAGAGAACATGTTAAGGGTGGAAAGCCTTTCTTTGTAAGATTTGTTGCGCAAGGAAGGGATCATTTTTGTTGCCTGACGCTGAACACCTTCTAATTTAGCAATGTCCTTTACATGGTAGGGAGACCAAAACTGTACTGCATATTCCAAGTGGGGTCTGACTAAACTATTGTAGAGTGGAAGTATTACATCTTTATTCTTGAATAAAAAGTTTCTTTTAATGAAGCCCAACATTCTGTTCGCTTTATTTGCTGCACCGATGCATTGCTGTGAGAATTTGAGGTTTGACGCGATTTTGACCCCCAAGTCCTTAACGCATTGAACGCTTTTGAGTTTAACGCTGCGCATTTCGTAATCGAACTTCTTATTCCTTGTTCCAACTTGAAGGACCTGGCACTTGTCTACGTTAAAGGGCATCTCCCATCTATCCGACCAAGCTGAAATTTTGTGCAAATCCTCTTGGAGGCTTTGCCTGTCTTCGTCAGTGTGAACCGAGTTACTAATCTTTGTGTCGTCTGCAAATTTACTAATGCGATTATTGAGTCCAACATCCACATCGTTGATGTAAATAATGAAGAGCACTGGATATATATATATATATATATATATATATATATATATATATATATATATATATATATATATATATATATATATATATATATATATATATATATATATATATATATATATATATATATATATATATATATATATATATATATATATATGCATGGTCAGAATACTGAAATAGAGCACATGGTACTTACAAGTAAGGCACCACCCCCTTCAGCTCCTCAGGCACACAGAAGGGTTTTCGCTTGGGTTCCTTCACCACATTGGTGCACCTGGTCCACTCAGTTAGGTTGCCATGACACACATAACCCTTGCCAGACCTGGAAAAATGTTGAGTATATTTAGAGGGAAGGTGGGGAGGGGTGAGGAAGAGTAAATGTGGGGGAGGAAGAGAGTAGGGGAAGATGAAAAGGATGAGAGAGGCAAAGCTGATATAGGGAGTGGAGTATGCCTTAGTTGATGGTATCAAGGAGGTAGTGGACAGGCAATAAAAGCTCTCTTCTATATGTAGGTGATCCTTGCATAGTTTTGGAAAAAAAAAAAAAAAAAAAAAAAAAAAAAAAACTTTCTTCAGTGTTCAATGCATGATTTCTTTTTCCGAACAAGTTACTGCTGAAAGCAAAAAATAATTTTGTATGTACAGTTCAAGATAACAAAACTCCCAATCATTCCTCCATTAAGGCCATTATACTATTTGTTGAAAAATAAGGTTTCTTGGAACATAACTGTGTTAAATGGTTTAAGGTGCCTTGATAAGCACATTATACTTACTCATACATGAATCCTGTACTGTGGCAAACTTCACAGGGTTCAAGTGCTCCAAATGTCATAATGTCTACAATCTGCTCCAGCATCTGAAACAGTATAAGTTAGTTGTCATGGTTATTGATTCTTTAGCAATATCAAAATTTTCACCATCACAACCATATTTCACTAAAGAGTGAAAAGACACCCTTTGCTAGTCTGATAGTATTTACCAAAAGAGCTCTGTTGAGCATATAAGGAGTTATGGCTCCATCAAAATCAGTAATTTAGAATCTAACCAACACATCCACATACACATGCACAGTGGTTCCGCTAATCCACTAACTGCTAATTAGCGAAGTCGGCCATATTGTTCAAGCTGGAGAGGAGTGGCCACATGGATGTACCTCCATGAGTGGCCACCTGACCACGTGTCCGCGTGTGATATTTCATGAGGGTTCGTGTGGCAGACTGGCAGTACATGCTTGCCGCTTAAAATTTTATAACTTGTATATGTAAAGGAGACCGCACATCTTGGTGATGAATTGTCCTCACCGCATTTCTTGGTGATCATGAATACATTACTGCGCTTCTTGGATATCATGTTCAGTATTTTCTTACCTGTCTGCAGGTCAGATACAAATATTCATGTATACACTTTACATTTAGAAAAAACTTTATTGAAAAATGTAAAAAGCAGAGCATCGCTCAATAAACTAATATTGTTTAATGGTTTGTAATATGTTGGGTAAGGGTAGCTTCAAGTATTTGTTACAGTGCAATAAGGGTTAGGTGTTAAAATTATTTTTATTTCATACGCCTGCATGTTCAAGTGCTGGAAAACAGTAAGAAGAGAAAATAAAAACATTACGGTACTCCATGGATGCGGTACTCTAAGGGCAAGCGCCCTCCATGTTAAACGTGCTCAACCTTCATATTCGTACCTCACGGCTTGAACAATATGGCGGCCGATTTGACAGCTGAGACCACGAAAACTGGCTTCACTTGCCAGTACAGCGTGCTCGGCGCTATGGGCCTCTCCATCCTTATTGCCCCCATGCCTGACACACACACACACACACACACAAGCACAGAAAAGAACTTTTGAGACCAGTACTATTTTTTTTTTTGCTATCATTCTTTGCAGGAATAAAAACATTGATTAACAACTTGAAGGACAACTCAATCTTACCTTACTTTCACCAGTAGGAATGTACTGCTCATTGTCCTCCAAGATGAGTGAGAGATGCTTTTTTGACAGAACTTTGGACAGTTTATCTCTGTGCCGGAACAGTATCTTGTTCTGTTTGCGCATTGTTTCCTCTTCCTCAGTTTTTATTTTTTTGGTAGCTGTGTCTGGTTCATCTTCAGCTTTACGTTTTCTGAAAAAAATAAAATTTAGGGGTGAATCTACCTAGTGTAACTATCTTTTACCTTGGGAAAGCTGTTGTGGGTAATGTGTGATGCACACCCAAAAAAGCTGGAGTTGCCTGTTGCACCTACTGGCAACGTGGTTGGAGGAAAAAGGCCCAGTGTGACATCAGCTTGAGATCCCATTCCCATTGTTTTCTGTTCTGAGTGCTTTCATCTTGTGGTGAACAAAGGGAACACATGCTCACGTCTTCGTCTTGTACAAACTTGATGCTTGTACATCGTCACCACTTGTAAACCAAGGCATTTTCTGTGATTTTTTTTACTCATAAATCAAAACAGTTGTAAACTAAGGCACTTATAAACTGAGGTATTACTGTAATAATAATAATAATAATAATAATAATAATAATAATAATAATAATAATAATAACAACAATAATAATTATGGTTCTCCTTATTGGGCTGGTTGATAAATGGGTAACTGGGAAAACCTGGGAAAGAAAACTGTGGTAACCCGGATGTGATGTCCTGGGGTAATGGGCTAATACTGCCACAGAGTGACGGAGATGAGCACCGAGGCCATGCACAGGTTTGGTGTATGCTCCTAACTTTCCCTTTGCCTTGCATTTTCATCTCTCCAACTGGTTCTTTGTCTACTTTGATTTCTACAGTTCTGGATTTTCACTGTTACCTTTGTTATTCGTTAGTTATATTTTTTTATTTATTTTGAAGTCATTCCCTCATCAATAATGCTCACTTACTATCTCCACTCAGAAAGTAGTTCAGAATGCTCTCTCTCAGACAAATTGCTTCCCTATACAATCAAAACAACATGAACATGAAGCACATACATTATTACCCCAATCTTTTTTCCAAATCAGTCATATAGAAGTTCATAACATTGCTTCAGTCCCCATCTAAGGAGATCAGGAATTAAATAATGTCTATCATCGATATTGATTTGACAGACACATATACTTACACTTCAGTTTTTTTCAGCTTTTCCCTCACCATCTTCTTGTCATCAGCAGACAGGGTAAAAAAGCCAGGCAGATTTTCACCACTATCAAAGAACTCCAATTCGGCTCTCTTCTTAACAAAACAATCCACATGGTGCCAGCGATCAACAGGACCATACATTCGGGCACGTTCATCATCAAAATCCTTCTTGCTGATCCTTACTTCACCCTATTACAACAAAAGGAGTATGAAAACTAATCAAATGGCCACTAGTATATATTAGTGCAATTATTTTCATTATCATCACTACTCTGAGGTTGTCTCTATCCTGTTGACTGCATCCTCTCAGATTAGTTAGCTAGCATAGGTTGGCATGGAGGAATGTGTTGCTCAAAGGAAATAATTTTTTTTTGTGAGGATAACACTGGAGGGTATGGAGAGTAGAGTCGCAGCTATGCGTTTCAAATATCTCAATAGGTGCTATGAATAGTTTTGGTGGTGCTCCTGCTGTTTAAAAAGTCAAGAGCTTGTTTGTCAGAAGGAAGAAAATACAGGAGAGCACTGGATTGAATATGCTAAGGAAAAGACTATTATTACAGCCAATTCATTTACTTGAGACTTACTACAAAGACATTAATAGAAAATACCTTTAGGATCTTGTTTTCACAGCCTCTGCACATAGCCCTTCCACTTTTTGCATATTCCATTGTGTAATCTTTAAATGCTCCAGCATCCCCGCCTTTACCTTTCTTGCCTTTTTTGCCAGAGCTTGGGGCAGCAGCGCCTCCACCACCCCCACTTTCTGTTAAGCAAAGAAATAAAAAGGTTATAAAAAATAATTAAAATCAGTAACTTCAAAGAAACTGGCTTTCCAAAACCTTTCAGTACCTATCCTTCTTGAGTTTAGCAAAGGGTTTTGTGGTGCTACTTTATTTAGTATGCAGTCTACTGCAGTATTTGTTGTCTAGCCCAGTATGGCCAAGTGTGGTGCTACTTTAGCGTGTGGTCTAACGGTCTGACCTGTCTCCTGAGACCTCATCTGATGTTGTATTGTTCCCTGAATGCTCTTTGCCTGATACCTGAATGACCTGACCTGTCTCCAGAGACCTTAGCTTGACCAGAGTAGTGACCTGATCACAATCAGGTCATTACTTCATGTTACCTGAGTGCCCCTGACTGGTCTATATAAAATAACAATCAACGAACACCCAAATCATCATACTTCTTGCACTGAGGCTGAGAGCATCAGTTCCACTCATTCTGCTAACAGTTACTGCAGTGCTGTTATAAGACTTTTACAGATGTGTCATTTTCACAGAGGAAACAGCAGTTTCATTTTTACGAAAAAATCATCTTCTGGACACACCACAAGCAAGCAGCAGACCCTTGTCACTGATCTGGTAGTGTCATGCAAGAAAAATGAAAGCATGACAGGTGGGGAATTCTGGCCTGTACTTCACTGTCCTCGAAAACTTGCCAAACTTCATGGTCTGTTTGGCAAGGAAACCCACTTTTCCACTGTACGGACATCAACACCAAATTAAATTGTAAACTGAATTTGTGTGAAACTTTAGAACTGGTGTTCTTGTTTGTACTGAAAATACCCATTAAAACCGCATTGACTCTAACAGGAACGTCTTCCAGTACCGTAAATTTTTTGTTTGGTGAACACTAATACGTCTGTCTTTACGTCACTTGGCAATGAAGCCTATGCTAGACATCCAAGACTTTGTCTTTACCATCACCATTTCGAAATGTATATATATATATATATATATATATATATATAGATATATATATATATATATATATATATATATATATATATATATATATATATATATACCATACAGTACACACGTATATATACCATACTGTAACAATAGCACCATGTGGAGGGTGATTTACTGGCTCTAAAGGTTTATCTCTGGTGAGTCTTCGTTTGGCTAACTGCACACAGCCAATGACCAAGACCAAGACTTGGTCTTGCACACACACACACACACACACACACACACACAAAAAAAAAAAAAAAATAAAAAATAAAATAAAAAAAAAATAAATAAAATAAATAAATAAGAAAATAATAATAAAAAAAAGCACATAATTTTATTTTATTTTGTCACTTTCAAGCTCTGCAGAGAATACTGCACAATAATGTTCTGCCTGTGTAGCTAAATGTCTAAGGGAATTCGTATCAATATTTTGACAGTTATTCAATGCCCCTTAACTCTTTCATGGCTAAACGCTCACAGCGAGCGTTAGGCGTATTTGCTGGTGGTGCTAAACGCTCGCTGCGAGCTCCAGCCGCACTGAAACCTGCCACGTATGAGAGTGTTCCAACAATATTTCTCACAACACAGGTTTGCCAATTGAGTGGGTTCTCCACTAAATTTGGTGGAAAATCATGTCAGCCCAGCGCGGAAAATCTACGGGCGAGCAACTGGTGGATGTTGTTGTCCAATATAGTGACATTTTTGCATAGCTTCACCTATCACATGACTGATATTTTGACAAAATAGTTGTAAATTTTGCAGTTGGCAATACTGCCCTGCCAGCACCCCATCATCAAGAGATCTACAGTAGTTGCCTTACGGCTGGCCGTTGCGCACATATAAATGTACGTCTTCACAGGTAACACCCCCTGAACGTGCCTGTACTTTCGCAGGAGAGGCTTACTCCTCTTTCCAATGGTGTATTTGTTTTTTAGCTGTGATGAATAGTCTTTGAGATACAGAGGTTAAAAGAGTGAGCACTAGCGTCATTTGCTGGTGGTGGTAAAAGCTTGCTGTGAGCGCCAGTCGCACTCACAGCAAAAAACACCACCATATGCCTGTACGTTCGCAGGAGAGGTTTACATAACCAAATTTTATAGATCTTGGCCTCCTCTTTCCAATGGTGTTTTTGTTTTGTAGCTGTGATGAATAGTTTTTGAGATACAGCGGTTAAAAGAGATCCCCTTCCCCCGCTGGGGTGCCCGAGAGTGCCTGAGGGAATAGTCTCGTTGCAAGCGCTTAGCAATGAAAGGGTTAAATCTGACTTGGGTGGTTCTATATGCTTAGGAAGTATATATGTACAGAACATCTGATGCTGGGGAAGAGAAATAAAGGGCTGTTTTTTAACACTAATGAGGGTCACAAATGTTCCAGGAAAGCTACAGGTACTCATAATGGATGAAGGAAGTCAGTTATAATGAAAATTTTCTAGTTTAATGATTATCAAAGAAAAATTTTGCATTTCATTCAAGACTCAATCTACCATTAGACCAATTATGAATGCCACACAGACTTACCAACTTTTTCCTTTATCTTCTGCTGGTCTTCCCATCTGATTTCATCAAAATGTGCAATGTCTGCTACAGTCTTGGGACGCTGCTTCCCAAAGAAACACATCTGATGATACCAATGAGGGACCTTCCCATCGAACATGGGAGACTGTAATGTAAAGGCACTCATGTAAAACTAATATCACAATTGTATATAAATTTTTATCATGTAATTTCTTTTATGTACATGCACAAAATAATATTTATTTGTCTGTCCCTATCTATCCTGTCATCCACCAAATTCATGAAGCTCCTATCCTTGACTGTCTATATTTTTCTACACCAGTATTTCTTTGTCTAGTCTTGGAGGAAATGTTCTCAGATGGACAGAGGACTTTTTGTCTGAACATCACCTAATAGTTATAGTATGAGTACAACAAATTTCAGTCAAGGTGCAATGTAGGGTACCCCAGGGTGAGAGTGGCTGGAGGAATCTAAGATACTTTTGAGATAGGTGTGGGGGTGAATCAGGGCTCAGCCCTCAGTCCTCTATTCTTTACTGTAGTGATGGAAGTAGCCATGAATGAGTGGAGAACAAGGGATCCATGGGAGCTGCTGTATTCAGATGATTTAATCTCAACAGCTGAGACAAAAGAGGAACTTGAGAAAATTTATTGACTAGATGCAAGCTCTGGAGAGAAGAGGTTTGTGAATGAATATGGCCAAAAGAAAGATGATGGTAACAGGCAAGAAAATAGAGCAAAATGTACAAGTGGGAAGGTTTCCCTGTGCAGTGTGTGGTGCTGGAATGGGAGTTAATTCTAATGTTTTTATGGAATGTGACAAGTGGTGCCATAAAGGATGTTCAGGACTGTGACCTGAATAGTGATACATTTCTGCTGTCCAGCATGTGTAAGAAAAATCAATGGAGGGGAATGGTCTGAAGAAGAAGAAACTATAGTAGATGGTGGTGTAACAGAAGTGAAACAGTTTTGCTATATTGGCAATATGTTAGATAGTGAGGGTGGAGTGGAGGGAACAGTAAGAGCAAGGGTCGCAACAACATGGAGGAAGTAGAGAGAGATAGCAGGATTGCATTCCACTGAAAAAGAGGAAGAGTATTTGAAACTTAAATCAGATGTATTGCTATCTGGCTCTGAGATATGGAACTTAACAAAGAAATTGGAGGATGTTTTGGTGGGCAGTGATTGGAGAATGTTGAGCCATATGGCTGGAATCATATGTAGAGATGGGGTGTCCAGTGAGGAGGTGGCATTAAGTTGAGGATTGAAGGAGCTGAGTATAGTGCTGAAAGTACAGAGATTGAGGTGGTTTGACACAGGAAGAGGTGGGGGGATGGTGAGGCATTGGTAGAGCTGTTGGGTGTGCCATGATGCTGTCTATCAGCCAGGCTAAGACATGGAGGCAGTGCATTGGAGAGGATTTGGCAGCACTGGGCATTGGAGAGGCTGAGGCAATGGGCAGAAATAGCTGGAAGCGTATCAATGACCATTTAACCCCATAAGAGAAAACCTTAAGTTAAACAGATGACGATGATGAAGTTCCCCTTCATGATCCCCAGGAGACTGCTTTAGCAGCAACTTTCACAACATGTAATGAGGATTTGAGATCATATGACATCAGGATACTCAGGTCTTTTTCCATTGTTGTCCTTTGTAATGATGTTCTGTTCAGGTGGTAGTTAGTTTGTGGGTTGCCATGTCAAAAGGGAATCATTCTGCCTTTGCCAGTGCTGAAGCTCAGGAGACACTTCTTACTTCATTCATCTAGTCTCTTCGTGTCTCGTTATTGTTATTGTTGATGAGGTTTCTGGGAGCACTGTGCTGGAAACGCACTGCAGGGCCATCAACGATATAATAGGATTAGCATTGAAAATCATCCTTGAGCCCATGTTTGTAATGTTGTAGAATTTAGTGAACAAGTGAGTCTTCAGTAGTTTCTTGAAGGTTGCTAGATTGCCACTGTTCTTAACATCCTTGTGTAACTCATTATAGAACCATGGGACACTTTTCTCAAATGCTCTGAAGCCCAATTTTAGAGTGACTCTGGAATTGAAAACTCCCTTCACAGTGTTTCTATGTGTCCCTCTGTCCTAATGATCTTGTATATCTTTGCATCATCTGCAAATAAATTGGCTGATGATTCAAGGTTGGTCATGGTCATATAAACAAATCAACAAAATGAACTGGTCCTAGCACCGATTTCTAGGGCACTCATCTGTAATCAGTCAAGTCTCAACATCTGCAGATTTGAACATCTGTGGGGTAGCCTATGGATATTATAAAATCAAAGATTTGGGTATCTGTGGCTAATCTTGAGCACTCTTGTGACCAGATAAAGCACCTGCGGCTCATTGTACATCCCGCTGCCACCCCATACACTTTCGTGTTGCAGTAATCATATTAGTGGTTGATGTAAATATGCAAATATCTATCAGCAGATATCCACAGATCCTCAACATCCCCAGGGGTATCTGTTAACTAAACCCCATGGATGTTCGAGGTTTGACTGTACTGATAATGTTGGATGATAAGTTTCCTAATATTATGGAATAAGGGAACGTATTCTGGACCTGGATAATAGTGCGCAGGGCACCTTTCAGGTGCATAATACGCATATCTGTGTTGGCTGTTGGGGGTGACGGGGGAGCCTTGGACACCATAATTGTCAGTGACACTAGTCTGTAGTATAAAGGATCAGTTCTGCTTTTCTTAAAATTGGTGAGATATTGGCATACACCCAATCCCTCAAAACATCAGCTTTTTCAACTGATTTTTTTAAAGATTTCATCCTCTGCCATCCTCTCTTCCCATTGTAATGTCCTCTAAAATACGGCCTTCTTTTCTGTAAAGTATGTTAAGTACGGCATACGTTGTTAGAATATGAGAACACTTGAATGGATGGTTCTCAAGGTATTGGGAACTGAAAAATGGGAATATATAGAGATGTGCGTAGCCTCCTCTGCCACCACTGACAACAGTGCAGGGCAAAGTGTATCATAGGTATTTATCATAAGCAATTAACCTTAGCTAACAAATCTAACAAAACTGTCTAACCTAACCAAACTATATCTAACCTAACCTGACCATGCCCCCTTTGCTGCCGAGATACGATGTGTTACTGTACTTATGATTATGAACTTAATGTATTAATATATTGAAGATTCTTTAGCTTTCCAGAAACTGTTAATTACTGAAATGCAATCAGTAGGAATAAAACACAACACATTATGTCAGTATAAACCTCATGCGAGATGGCAACCCTGAAAAGTGGAGAAATTTTATTATTAGGCCAGGTGGGTGAAAGGGATCCCCAGAGTGTGTAGGTTGCCTAGTGATGTTGCAAAATACCTCCTCGCAGAAAAAAAAGTAATTCTCCTGCAAAAAATATTTATTCGCCTCGTTTTGTTCTAGTTTGTCCACTTGTCACCTTTGGTTATAGTAAATATTGCCCGCAAGAAAACACACACCAGACCAACAGACTAAACAAGCAAGAAATGAGTGAACATCGACGCGGGGGCCGTTTTTATACTAAAATTCTGCCCTACTCGTTTGTTATAAAGCCTTCCCGTGATTATAACTGTTTCTCTGATGTTCGTGCCACGTACAAACGCCGAAACAGGACAAGTAAACGACAGCAGTGGGTGAAATATAGAAAAAAAAATCAAGTTAAACCTCCCCCTGCGAGCTATTTTGCAGATGCGAGCTAATTCCTACAACGTGCGGAGTGGCGGGAGACAGCGGCCTCGCCTCCACGCCCGCCATGGCCACGCCGGGCCCTGCCATGCCCCCTGCCTCACCTGCACCATCGCGGCGAGTCGCAGCACGTCCTTCGCGATGTTCTGCTTGCATCCCCGACATGACGCCCGGCCGCTCTTGGCGTACTCGACTTTGAAGGGCACGTCCTCTCGCTCCTCGTCCATGGTGCTCGGGGGCTACGCGTGCACTGCCTCCTCCAATCCTTCCTCGTTCGCCGGACTTAAATAAACTGTTAAAAGGATATACTACAGCTCATACTTACAATTTATGATACTAAGATTTTTTTTGGGATGAGATATTTAAGAGACAGCAGCTCTTCTACGTTGATATTGCTTAATCGACTCAGCTATGTCTTCACAAAATCATTCAGATATATGTTTCAGCTTACTCTGATTGTTTCATATTATAGAAAAACATAATTAACATGAATTTTTAAATAATTATTGTGTTTATAAGAATGTTCTCTCTCTCTCTCTCTCTCTCTCTCTCTCTCTGTAGTTACATGCATTTACCTGGTTATTGTAATATACAGGATTAGACTGGTCCGACCTTGGAGGAAGAATAGTAGCTAGAATACAGAGCACTACAGGTGGGAGAGGCCCTCTGCGGGTCGTTCTTCACAAGGCGGAGCCACGACATGTCTGAGCGTGCATGTTTTTTTTTAATCCGAGCAGCGTGATAGAGTACCGACAACCTAAGATTTGGACGCCATATTTGGCCCGTTTTTCGCCGCGCACTTCAAACGCTCGCACACGCTCTCCTTTGTATTTCTGTTTTACAGATATACGAGGCGTCCACTGCAACTGAGCACACTTGTGTCAGACATGCACACCTTCCCCTAACAGCCAGCTGGGAGTCAGCGGCCAGACTTTGTTAGCACAATAATTCTGTCTTTAGTGGGCTTGCAGGAAATTTAATACTTTATATCCCCTTTCCGGTTACACAGTAAGGCACTACTACGTTACAATGCAGCCGATTCCCCTTCTAAAATATGAAAATGATGTTCTTACTTCTTAAATTACCTGTGCAAGAAATAAAAAAAATCCTATATTAGCTTCCTACTGGTGAACTAGGGAAATAGTGTCCAGGTGTACGCGGAAACTGCATAAAATCGTGCACATAACAAAGGGTTCTATATTCTTGTTAACATACGGCTTAAAAATAAAGCTCTGGCTCTGCCGAAATCTATGTGATGATATTCAATGTATTAATTTGCCAGACAATCTATATGCAAATGAAGGGCAGGTGGAAGCCGCCTGTCTAGACTGGGAATTCAACCCGGACGAAAGTACCTCGGTAAAATTTAGGAATCTGACTTTATTGGAACAAGGGCGTAATATTCTCCCTCCTGTCTATTCTCCATCAGCTACAAGGCCACTTGGGTTGAAAAATCAATACTCTGAGTCTCAGAGCGAACAGATTTTTCAGTGCTGATGTGAATGGACCTCACCCAACGCTGGCAACTCTCACCGAAGAAACGTGCAGGCCAAAGGCAAAACAAAATCTCTTTCCCCCCCACACACACTCCGTACACACACACGCACACACAAAAATAATAATGCAGATATAAATGGTCAGTTTTGGTTCGTTCGAGAGGCGGTTGTCCATCTCATCTTATAAGCGAAGAACATCTATCTGTCCGTCACGCTATGGTATTTGTCTGCCTGTCACTGCACACGCCTATATTGAAAGTGGCATGCATATATTATCTAATCATTCCTCTTCAACACTCGTAGCTCCAGTTCGATAAGTGAAACCGAATTATATCAATGACAATCATACCTGTACTGCTATTTTGGATGACACATGTAGTAGGAAATTAATCACTGTAAATACAAAATGATTATCTCGTTCACGAAGGCTGAATTGGTGTTGGATATGAATGCGATGCTGACTGCGATGTTAGGGAAGGCAGTATTGACTATGGTGATGATGAAAACAATGATAATAACAATTTCAGCGGTGGTGGCTGGCGCAAGTGGGTAGCATGGTAGTGGATGAAGGTATCTGAGGTGTCGGAGGAGTAGTGGCATAGGGAACAGCCATTTTTTTTCTAGTTCGCAATGGGAAAGGCAGGCTAGGCTACACATCTCAGGAAAAAGAAGATATAAGTTGCAAGTGAAAAGCGACCCTCGGTACATCAAATACAAGGTCACTTTTCTCTTGCAACTTGTTTCTCGTTCTTCCTGGGATGTGCAACCTATACTTTTCCCAGTGTAAACTAAAAAAAGAATAAAAAATTACACCTTTTACGCCTCATTGTGGTGATTTACAGTGAAGGTATTGGTGATACTGGTGGTGGGGACGGTTATGGTAGTGGTGGTGGGGTCGACATTGGTGGGGTGGTGAAGACGATAATGGAAGTGGTGTTAATAATTTGGTTGTGGTGATGCGTGCAATCATGGTAGTGCTGATGGTGTAGGGATACATATTGAGATTCTATGAAGAGAAGAGACGAACGAAGAAAACGAGGAGAGAGAGAGAGAGAGAGAGAGAGAGAGAGAGAGAGAGAGAGAGAGAGAGAGAGAATGGACAAATACGCAATAGCTAAGCGTGGCCTCAGAGCTCATCTCCGACGCATTAGCCCTTGATCCCTACAACCACTAATACGATATAACCATTCCATGCATCCACCAATCACATGAGCCCTGAGTTGGAAAAGGGGCGTGACTTGCCTGCTGACTGGCCAATGACCGACACTGAATAGGAAAGGAGGCGGGGTTTACTTGCACGGTTAAGTTGAATAGCGTGTGATTCCAGGGGAGACTCAACAGGAAGAGCGGCGTCACGTTTGTTTATATATTCGAGTAGTTTCAATTCGTTCGTTTAAGATGGGAGTTTACAGTACTTCATAAGGCTTGACCTGCACCATGTATTTACGTATATGTCGTGAGAACCTCCTTGATACAGCGTTCCAGGAAAATAATGACTGTTCAGGTTAATGTTCAAGGAGGGATTGACGTGGAAATCATGACTGCAATTACGGTTTTAATCACATACACTCAGCGGGCGACGACTTTGATGGCTGATGGAAACCTCTCTCTCTCTCTCTCTCTCTCTCTCTCTCTCTCTCTCTCTCTCTCTCTCTCTCTCTCTCTTACTTCTCTCATTTATCTTCCTCTTCCTCATTATTATCATCATTCTCATTCTCAAATTCCTTCTCTTTTGTCCCTGACTCTTTGGGACTTCGTGACCTCACTGTCGCATTCCAGTTTCGCTCAACACTACTCTCTCTCTCTCTCTCTCTCTCTCTCTCTCTCTCTCTCTCTCTCTCTCTCTCTCTCTCTCTCTCGTCTCCCTTGCCCCTTTCGAGACCCCCAAACCCCGCCGTCTCTTCTCATGCAGGGAGCAGCGCGCAGGACAATACATTTTTTCTTTAGTTCCTCTTCCGTGCGTGTGTTTGTATCCCGAGCCTCATATCCTCTCTTATAATGGAAGTGCCTTGTCCTCCCCAGCCACGCACGCCCAGAGAATCTCCTCCAGTTTATCATTTTTTATATATTTGATGCTGTAGGAACGAGCTGAATCAATAAATCTCCTTGCTCGACGAATTTATTTACCTTTATTGGGGGGGAGGAGGTGGTTGTTGTTTGTTGTTATTGCTGCTGTTGCTGTTGGTGGTGTGTTTGTGTGTTTGTGTGTGTGTGTGTGTGTGTGTGTGTGTGTAGTTGGGGAGTTAAAGATGAAGTAGGTGAGCGGTGGGTGACTGTTTTAAGGAAGGAGGTGCTACAGAGGGATGAAAACAAAACAAAAGCTAGATAGGTAAATATAGATAAGAGAGAGAGATAAAAATGCTGTTTCTCTTTGTCCATTCGCCACCTCCTGCACGTCCTTCCCTCCTAAGAGCCTTCATTTATACATCCATCCCCTCCTCCTCCTCTTCCCTCCTCAAACAAAACACTTCACACTAACTTTCATCTGTGCTTTGTCTCCCCTTCCTTCCACCCCTACAAGCAATTACCTCACACCTACACTCCCTCACTCCCTCCTTTTCACCTTCCTCCCTCCCTCCCTTCTCTTTAATTCACTCCCCTCACGTCGCCTGAAGGGAAACTGATCTCACTGTCTGGTGGTCCGTGATGGGAATGATAAAAAATGTTTCCGGTTGTGTGGGTCCGTGTCGATTTTTACTATTATGCCAGGCACGGAGGCAGGGAGGCACACACACACACACACACACACACACACACACACACACACACACACACACACACACACACACACACCTCCCTTTCTCTCTTTATAATTATGTCAGTTGGTGTGTGTTGGTCAGATGGCACCCTCGTTAAAGTTTTCGGAGTCAGTTATCACCGTGATTGGGCGCCTTGCTTATGGCCGTCACTAAGAAGATCAAGAAAGATGGAGGCCAGTGGGAGACAAATGATTTGGTGAGAGGTAAAGCCTTTCGAGCCTGAAGGACAAGTTAGTGCTCCCTTAACCTTATAGTTTTCCCTCATGTTTGCCTTGTGTGGCGTTCCTCTAAGGCTGGGAGACGGGAGTCTTGGATGTTGAGCGATGCCGCAGTTGTGTGCTGCTGCTAGCAATACATCTCTTTGGTATCTTATCGCAGCCAAGACGGGCGGCCTCTCCTGGCTTGGGGAGGTCTGTCTGCTAGTCTGCGTGACTACGAGCCAAGAGGCCATACCTCTGTCAGGTGGAGGCTGCGTACAGCCGGGAGCATCTATTGGCGACATCAAGGTTATTGACCTTGTTTTTGATGATGATGCTGTACTTCTCGCGGAATCACTGGAAGTCCTGGTGATGCCTCTCGAAGTGCTGCATAAGGCGAAGCCACTGGGATTATAAATAATAAGTGTTTCCTGGGTCAAAACCAAGGTACAGTCGTTTGGAGGCTTGCTGGATGACACAGTTCAGTCTGTTCGTGCGCATGGTGAGGACATTGAAGTCATCAAAAGTTTCACATACCTTGATAGCATAGGACATAAAAGCGGTGGGTTTTGTCAGAAAATCACTCGACGGATTGACCTGGCAGACGGTGTTATAGACTCGCTCAACACGAGTATATGGCATTGTTGATATTTATGCAGGCTGACAAAGATTCGAATAATAATAACATTTGTGCTCCCTGTCATACTGTATGGCTGTGAGGCCTGGACGCTGAATAGTGACTTGGGGAGACGTGTCGATGCCTTTGATACCAAGTGCCCTCGCAGGATCATGGGGTATCGCTGGAATGACTTCGTGTCGAACCAGCGACTAGTTGATGCGACTGAATCGAGGCCTGTTACCAGCTTTGTCCATGAAGGGCAACTCCGCGGCTTTATGGGCATGTTGCACGCTTCCAGGACGTCGATCCTGCTCATCGGGCTGTTTTTGTAGGTTTTTGAAAGTGGAGGAGATCAAGGGGACGCCCATCTAACCCATGGATGAGGCAAGCTGATCGATCCTTGGAGGGGCTTGGGATGGGAGGGTACGCGGAGGCTTGCTAGGGTCGACCGTCGGGGGTGGGGTGGGGGGAGTGAAACGATACGCCCTGTTAGTTAGTTAGTTAGTTAGTAAGCTAGAGCTCTCGGTTTAGACCCCGAGACGCCTCGCACCCCGCCATCGTTAACCTCTCCTTGCCGCGCCGCGGTGTCAGTGACGCTCAAAGGGTGTATTAGAAGTCTCGCGTCTAGAAGACTTTACAAAGACTAATTACGTCCCGTGATAGTTCCCTTAGACAATGATCTTATTGCAAAATACTCGCTTAATTATGTTCTTCGGAGGACAAAGGCGTCGCAGTGAATAGCGGCGCCTTTCATTATTGTCCGTGGAAATGATTTGTTGTCGGCGGCCAGACGCGCCAAACTGATTTGGCGAGTGTTTGTTATTTGCGAATCGCGGCGCGCTTCAGTGATTCGCGAAACAATAATCTGACGTTAATTGTTTGTGACGGTAATCATTTGGTGCTGACAACCGTTATTTGGCGGCGTGACGCGACTCCGTTAGCGTGTTTACCTGTGTAGTTGTTGTAGCAGTAGTTTGTTAGCCCGACTTTGATGCGTAATGACTGAAATCCGGAAAACTGTTAAACATTTGTAACATTATTTCATTCTGTTCCATGGGGAGCGACAGCTGCGTGGACCATTTTGTCAGTATTGGTGCACCGGACAAACAACCAAAAAAAAGCTGTATTTTGAAACCGGATAAAATAAGAAAAAAATCACAGTGCTTTCATCCGAGTTTCGTTTACAAGAATAACCATCACATTCATAGATAAGTTATATTTTATTTTATGATTTGAGTTATCAGATACCCCGGAGAGATAGCTGCCGACATGAAAGCTGATGGTACAAAACGTTATCTAATAAAATAAGCTGCGAAAATATTTAAGTAGCTCTGCTTGGGGAATGTCACTGTTTTCATTTCAGGTCATTTGAGGAGTCTCCATTTTCTCTTTCTTTAACTCATATAATAATTCGGGGAGGAAGGGAGGGAGGGAGGGAGGGAGACGTCCGCTTACCTTCCTTCCTTCCTTCCTCTCCTCAGACGTCCTTTTAAAATACTTCATCTCACTGCTTTCCGCTTCTCGTTCTCCCTGGCGATACATTCACTTCTCATTTCCATTCCCTTTCAAAAGACTCGCCGGAATTATTATTTTTGCACTCATTTCTCGGGGGAATGGCACGTTTGCTGCATAGTGAGTATCCCACTTCTTCCTCTCCATTCTCCAACTTAAGAGTCGCGGCGTCGTCCTAAGAGACAGACTCAGGTATGGATCCGCGAACACTGTCTCTTGTTGTCGGTCTCTCGCACGGGGATCTCTTGCCTCTCGGGCCCGTGTAACAGAGGCGGAATGGGGTAGTGTGGGGCGGGGAGGACGCTAGCTCTGTTGGTTGGGCGGAGAAGGAGTGGGGTGGAGGACGCGAGGGTGGGCATAGTAAAGGCGAGTTGTGGTGAGTGTGGTGGGCTGGGCTGCTGCGTAATGGGAGTGGAGGAGGATGATGAAGGTGAGGAGGGAGGTAAAAACAAGGTGGGGTAGGAAAGGAGGCTGGATGGAGCGGGGTGAAGATGAAGGTGAGAAGGAAGATAGAGGCAAGATGGAGACGATAAGTGAGAAGGAGGATTCGAGGAGCAAGGAGGAAAAAACAAGGATGGGAGGAGCAAGGTGGAGATGAAAGTGGAGGAGAAGGAGGAGGAGGAGGAGGGAGGTAAGAACAAGGTGAGGGCGGTAAGGGAGGGGGAGGAAGAGAATGGTGGAGCAAGGTGGAGATAAGAGTGGAAGATGGGGATAAGGGTGGATGGTATGAGCCAAGTGGAGAAGAGAGATAATGAGGGTGGAGAGTGAAGTTATGAGAAGCTTAGAAGTGGAGGTGATGGAGGAGGAGGAGGAGGAGGAGGAGGAGGAGGAGGAGGAGGATCATGAGCGGGGGGGAGAGGAGGGACGCGGGGAGAGGTGGGGGAGAAGCGGGGGGGGGGGGGGGTGAGGGATTCGGAAGGCTTTTCAGACGGCCAAAAAGGTCTTGAAAACGTCAGTCTTGATTTGTATTGATGACTTTGGGGTGACCACGCGGCCCCCCTTCCCCCCTTTGCCTTGCTGCCCCGCCCTCCTGATTTGCATTTTTGTTGAATCAGGTGAAGGTTAAGGGCAGGTGAAGGCGGGGGGGGAGAGGGTAGCACGGGGAGGGAGAAGGAAAGGACGGACGGGAAGGAAAGGTAAGGAAAGGTTAGATGCTCAGAAGGATATGGAGACTTGGGAAAAGGTAAGGAGAGGGAAAGAAGAGGGTGAAGGGAGGAAAAAAAAAAAGGTAAGGATAAGTAAGGTAATGTATGGAAGGCAAGGAAGGTAAGGGGTAGCAAGGTGAAGGAAAATAAAGGTAAGGTAAGATAAGGACAGGTAAGGAAAGGTAAATATAAGTAAGGAAACTCAAGAAAACGAAAGGAGGGAGGTTAGGGAGAACGGGAAGGGAGGAAATGGTGTCAAGTGAGAAGGAACAGGAGAAAGGATGGGAAAGGGGGGAAAAGGAGGAGGAGAGGGAGGAGGAAGAGAAAGATGAGGAGAGATAGGTGGGAGAGAGAAGCAAAGGAACAGTGAGGGGGGGAGGGATGACAAGAAATGAGAGAGTAGAGAGGGGAAAGAGAAAAGGCTATAAGAGAGGGAGAAGTAGAAGGAACAGCGAAAGGAGAAGGGAAGGAGGAAGAAAAGAGGGTATATGATAAGGAGTTGGGAATGAGGGAGGGATGAGTAGAAGGGATCGTGAGGGGTGGGGTGGGGTGAGGAGGAGCAAGAAAGGGGAGAGGGAAGAAAAAAGTTCATTATTTCGTTACTCTTCATTAGGAAGGAGGAGAGAGAGAGGTAATTAAGCTTTTTTCCTCCTCCTTCCTTCTTCAGTATCATTTTATCGAATTAATCTCTCCCCATTTTCTCGTTTTTCATTCGGTATTCGATAAAAACTTTCTTCTCTCGGCATGATTATGTTAACACTTCCACAAAATCAAGTTAAATCCACGGTACACATCCGTCTCCGTAGTAGTAGTAGTAGTAGTAGTAGTAGTCGAAGTCACAGTCGTAATCGTAATCGTAGTAGCAGTAGCAACAGCAGCAGCGGCAGGAAAGGCTATATTAGCAGCAGTTTTGTATCCTTTTAGTGCCATAAAAAAACAATGGAATACGCAGAAGCGGCAGAGAATAAATGCTACATGTTGCTCAATCTGTTACTCCGTCTCACCCATGGAATGAAGTAGAAATGGAAAATGAAATACATATCAAAATCTACCTCCAAACTTACTCTTATAAAAATATCGTTAAGTAAATTTACTTTCACGCGAGTATACATATTATGCAGCATTATTATGTCGTCGAGAACAACATACCAATTTCACAAACAAATTTCACAACGAAAGGAAATTGAGAATGCAAAGTAGCAGTGATTTAACAGGTAAATGATGTAATTCAATTTGCCTGAAAACTCTTGTGTTTGCAGGGAATATTAAGTCCGCGACGCCGTGGTGCTGGCGAGGGTCCGCCACCGCCGCCGCTACCTGAGGGGAGGGCGGCGGCGGACAGGCGGCGGCGTCACAGCGCTCGCCGCCTCCGTTGCCTTGGTATTCTGGAGTTTTTCCTAACAACATAACTTTCTCCGGATCATCATTATCATTTTCGTTTTCTTTTATATCTATTACTTTATATTTTTTTTACACACTTACTTCGAATCATCACTCAGCAGCTGCCGTCCTTGCTGTCAATCTTCCTCCATGGCTGCCCCGTCTGGCCCGTTGACTGAGGCTCTGTCACCTACGTACCTGTCTCTCCCTAAGCGAGTTTCTTCCTCCCTGAGCACATTATCTCTCCGCCATGATTTCGGTGTCTTCTTTAAACCTTTTTCTCCTCCTCGCTTCCCTCCTTGCTGTGAACTGGGTTGTGCATTTGCTTCCTCCTCATGGGATAGTTCTCCACTCGACTTCAACTTGGATACTTTCTCTCCTTTTTTCACTTCTTTAAGAGCCGATTTCACAGTCCCACACAGTGTCTTCGTAACAGCCCGAACCAAACTATAGAATCCCATACAATCCAAAATGGTGAGGTCTTCGATGCCACACTAAATACACAAGACTTTTCCTGTATAGTTTCATCAAATTTGTGAACTTAAATATAAACAGTAGACACTATACAAGGAAATTTCGAAGGCTCTGGTATTGGTTTGGGAGCTTACTAACCCATCACGGGGAACTGTGAAACTGGCCCTAAGTCTTCTCCTTCATTTCCTTTTTTCGAGTTTTGCTCTTGTATGCTTCTTTCCTTCCTCTAAGTTGGGTGTTGGATTTGTTTCTCTCCTGCATAGATTTTTTCTTGTTCCTTTAGAGGCAACTTGAGTTCTCCTGTGCGTTCCATCTTTGGGCATTTTTACTCGTTCTCTCCTTTATTCGAATTTCTTTCTCTGAGCTGGGTTAGGTAGTCATTTCAGAGTTCTTATGGTTTCGTCTGCTGCAACTTAACTTCTGTGCGTTCCATCTCTAGGTATTTTTCTCGTTCTCTCCCTTATTCGAATTTCTGCTGTTTTATCCTTCTCCTTTCTCTGAACTGGGTTAGGTACTTATTTCCGTTCTTTATGGCTTCTCCCTTTCTTCGGCTGCAACTTGGCTCTCTCCTACACGTTTCCATTGTTAGGCATTTTCTCGATCTCTCTTTTACTTGAGTTTCTTTTCTTTCGTCCTTGTCTCTCTGAAGTGGGCGGTATACTTGCTTCTCTCCGTCACGGGTTCTGTCTTATTTCGCCGGTAACTTACTTTCTCTCCTTTTTTATTTCAGTTTCTCAGTATTTTTCTCATTCTCTCCATCCTTCGAATTCCTTATCTCCTTTTAATCCCCTTGACTCTTTCGGGTGATTCATTTTCTTTTTTTTCCGATCCCCTTTTCCCTTATTCATCACCTCCACGGCAGTTCCTAAATCCTATATTCTTCTCCGTTTTCTGTTCACACCACACCTGACCGTTTCCCGCTACTTCCTGTTCTCCCTTCTCCCTCTCTCTTCGTTTCTCTTACCTTCTCTCTCCATTTCAGGTCAGCACTCAACCTCTGCCTGAACTTCCATGACCCCCTTTCTGGCCCTGCTTTTACACATCTAAGCCTCGTGTAACCCCTTCCTTAGTCCCTTCTGCCGCCCGACTCCTGCCTTCTCGCTGGGTCTAAGGGTTGCGAGTGCGTCACAAACCTGGCCTAAAGGGGGGAGGCTGGTGGGCTCCGGTCCGAGTCGTCCATCTTTCATGAGTAGGAAGTGAGACAGGACAAGGAAAGGGGGGCAGGGAAGGAGGAACACAGGAAGGAAGGAGAGAGAGCGCAAAGAAGGAGGGAAGGGAAGGTAGGGAAGCGAGACAGGACAAGGAAGGGGAGCAGGGGAGGAGGAACGCAGGAAGGAAAGAGAGAGAAAAGCAAAGAAAGAGGAGAAGGTGCAGATGAAAGACAGAACAAGGGAGGAGCAAAGAGAAGGAGGAACACAGGAAGTAGAGAAAAGCGAAGGAGGAGGGAAGAGAAGGTAGGGAAGCGAGTTAGGACAGGGGAGGGACGCAGAGAAGGAGGAACACAGGAGGGAGAGAGAATAGCGAAGAAAGAGGGAGGAGAAGGTGCCCAAAGGAAGGCAGGAAGGTCGTTGAAGAGAAAATTGGCTGTAAAGTGGAGGGAAAAAAGAGGATACAAGGGAAACAGGTGAGCAGGAGTGAGTGGGAGACTTTGTGCTAGGTAGGTAAAGGGAGAGAGAAAAAAAAGTGATGATAGAGATGATGATGATGATGAATATGGTCTTTCTCATTTCTCCTTTGTTCAGTCTATAGAAACGAAGAGGAAGAGGAAAAAGAGAAGGAAAAAACGAGGAGGAGGAGGAAGAGGAGAAGGAGGGGGAGTAGAGGGAAGAGGGGGAGTGTAAAGCAGATGATCATGTAAATAGAAATGAAATGAAATGAAATGAAAGGTCGTCACTCCCACAACCTGTATACACCAATGCCTCACATCTCTCTGTCTGTGTGTCTGCCTCTCTCTCTCTCTCTCTCAGTGGTTCTAAATGAGTGGTCTGTTGTGGGGTGGAATACTGCGAGGGAAGGGGCTTTGTGGAGGAGTCGTGTAAGCAAGCATGTGTGGGTTGGCATTGGTGTGGTGCGGGGCGGTTGGCGCGGCGAGGTGTAGTGGGTCTGCGAGGAGCTGGAAGAGCCCTGAGAAGGCTGCATATTAGGTCCCGAGAATCTGGGTTTCATTCAGGGAAGGCAAATTGAAGCTGGTTATAAAGGAAGGGCATAAAAGGAAAGTGGGAACGGAGAGATGCAGCGCGGTGGAGTAAAAAGGAGAGACTCAAGAGAAGTGGTGCAAAATGATATTGTTATAGAACAGGTAACTTGCTATGATGCGTATATAAAATTCGAGTAATATGTATTTTTAAGGTGCATGGGAATGAGGAAGCAGGACATGCAAGACTGGAGTTTCTGGAGAAATGCAAAAGCTCATTAAGTGAAGCCCCGCAAAGGCGGCCGGGGCGGGGCTAGTGAGGTGGCTGACGCGTGTGATGCACCAATTCGAACTTGCGACGAATTTACCATATTGCCGAAAAAATGCTCGAGTGACGGTAAAAAGTATAGTCGCGGAGTGGTACGAACACACACACGCACACACACACACACACACACACACACACACACACATTGAGAGAGAGAGAGAGAGAGAGAGAGAGAGAGAGAGAGAGAGAGAGAGAGAGAGAGAGAGAGAGAGAAATATATATATATATATATATAAAAATATATATATATATATATATATATATATATATATATATATATATATATATATATATATATATGGTAGTTCAAACTTGTCAAAGAAGGGGTTCAATTTATAACATGATGGATAAACCTTATTTTTTGCAACAAAGCTCTACAGACTAAGTTGAAGTTTCGGCCAGATCGAGACTCCATTAAGGCCTTTTTACGAGCCGATAAAGTCGCCACAACACCTGGCAGGCGGCGCCGCGCCACGTCCTTCACGCCGTCACCCCGGGACCGGGAACGGAAATTAAAAGCTGGAGAAAGTGTGGGAGAAAACAGCAAAAAGAGACAAAGGTAGAGTGACTGGAGTGCGGCGTGATTTGTGGCGGGGAACGCATTTCTCTTTTATTTTTCAATTCTTCTTTAAAAGGTGACGATGATAAAACAATGCATATGGGCCGTGAAGGATGAAGAAAATCAGAAATGACTAGAGGAAATAGTGATGCTTTAAAGTAGCGTAGCGCGTTGCAGAGAAGGTGCTTATAGTGGCAAACTGAATGCTGGAGGTGTGGCAGAGACGAGGGGTAGGAGAGCAGGTGTGGTAGAGGCGTGGGGTTGACAAGGCAGGTGTGACAGAGACGTGGGTCGGGGAGGCAGGAGATGTGGCAAAGACGTGGGGTCTGAGATGCTGCGGGGTGTGGCATGTTTGACTTCGGGCGTGGCAGGAAAGTCAGGGAGAGAGAGTGATGATGAGGGCTTAAGTGAGGTAAGCTACGCCCTGGGAATTAAAGGGAGGCTGTGTATGTGAAGTCGAGGCTTGCGGTGAGTCTTGGTGGTGCCGGCCGAGGCGATGCTGCTGCTGGTGTGACGGACTAGGAAGGGAAATGTGACCTGCAAATTTTTATCCCGAGTGTCGTTGAGACTATTATTGGGTCAACGTTAGCCGGGAAGTCGCTTATTTCGTCTATGCAGGACAGCTAAAGAAAGTAAACCAGAGAGAATTATCGGCTGGTGTACTTGGTGTTTTACGGACAAAAATGCAAGGAGGCGTATCCGAGTAGTAAATATTCTCTCCTTTGTTTTATTTTTATTTGCCAATCATTTTACATTTCTTGTTTTTATATAAAGAAGTCCCCTTTCTTTTACAGCGAGAATACCAGACTCACTGACACCACAGAAGAAAAAAGCGCATCTGAAAACCTAAAGGTATATCAATGGTACTTTTTTATACGTCACTTTTTGTATCTTTGTTCCTTATAGAGAATTCCCTTTTCTTTTTCAGGTATAATTTTTCCGGTTTATGCTTCTGTTCGCTCTTTTCCTTACTCTTCATCCCGATTTCACCATTGCTTCTTAAGAGGTCTCTAGCTGCCCTTTCCACTAACATTTCTTAACCATTTCCTCTTTCTAACTCTAGTCCACTACACACGTATTGAGTTTGCACTTGATTATAATATACATGGTATCTACGCCCATGTACATTTTTCTTATCAAACTCTTTCGATATTCTAGTCACATGAATAAGATTCTAAATACAAGTATTTTGTGGTACTCACTGTATCGAAAGGTAATCGTCATGAAAGCAGCCTTCCTCATGCCATAGCCAGTTCATCTGAGGAGAAAGGAGAAAAATTATGGTAGTGCTTTTGTGGTGTGAGTCTGCAGTCTGTAAAAAAACAAAACAAAACAAAAAAAAAAAACAGTGCAAACAGGAAAGAAGGAAGAAAGGAATTAAAAATTGTTTCGGGTATGTGAGTTTTAATTTTAGATAATTTGTTTATCCTTGTGAAGTGAATAATTTACTTGACTGCCACACACGATTAGGTGTTAATGAAGCATTCCTTTCACGGAGCTGAATAAATACACTATCTTCGGTTAGACCCGGTAGAGAGAGGTGGCAAACTTTGGAAAAGGTCATTATCCTACCCTGGACCATATAATAATGTCTGAAGATGATTATTGCGTATTCCTATCGTCTACAATGACAAATGAAGTGAAGCTTTGTAAGTCATCTCTCAAATAACTTTTTAGCACAATATTAATTGCCTCCGCCATCCGTTCTCTCCACACCCAGCCAGGCGAGGCGTCGTGTCTCAATAAGTCGGAGTTGACGGGTGAGTTGGAATTTTTACGGCGGTGACAAAGGTGAGCTAACGAGGTGTCGGCCCCCTCTGTGTTCCTTCGTCAGGTAATTTGTTCCTGCCAACCGGCGCCTGTTTACTGTCAGGGACGGCCTCCCTCACGCACCGCGGCCACCATATTCTCAGGTGTGGCTGGCCTGCTCAGATGCTAAAGTCGCTGTGCTCACTCACTGCCTTCTCCCCCGCCTTTGATACTTGGCCACCGCGCCACTTACATTTGAGTTTCGATAGCTTGATGCTCTGTTCATATCCTAGTGATGATCAATAATTGAAATTAGACTTAGGCAGCATGCATTAGACTCAAGAAATGCATTCATGACGTACCACTCGTCTGATTCGCTGATATAAAACTTACTAAAAATGTATTATGAGCATATCTGTTTTTGTTGAAAGGAACATTATTTGATAATTTCCTCAGAATATCAAAAGATTGCCGTGGGTAATAAAGTTTAGGCTGTGTTTAGGGTGTCCTTTCGCCTCGAAAAGATTGTAACTACGTTTGATTCCGGCAGTTATTAATAACTTGTTTATGAAAAATAAGGAGTGGCGAGACGAATACCTAATAGGTTTCCTGCATAATTCAGTAAATAGTAAATGATTAAAGTAACAAAAGATCACACGATAGGTAAGGGGAATACACTGTTAACTTAGATAAATATTTTTTTTGGAAAACGACGTGCTTTTGTTACTTAGACGGAACACTCATGCGAAATAAGAGCCATTGACGTACCTATCGACTCCTTGCGTTTATAATGCTCAAAAGTTCGACGAAAAGTAACTGAAATATTCGGACAGTTTACCGTAGGAGTTTATTTGGAGAATGACTTCCAATAAATAAGAAGAGCAGTGATGATAAGTAAAAAGCTATAGACATTTTGTCATACATTTCGAGTGTTGACGAACGAATTGAACATGCGAGTCATGAATTAACTTAACGAAAATAGTTTTTTCGCGGTGTCATGAATTAAATTAACTGTTTTTTTTCCCGGTGCACCTGGAAATTTCCGTCGTCACTCTTCTTGAGCCGAGAGAGGCTTGACGAGGGTGGTGTGAGGCAGCGCTTCATAATGTCTGATTAACGAGACTCACGGTGCCCATCTCCTTCGCCTTAACGGGATAACTAATCAGCCATCTCGGAAGATAAATAACTGATGAACGTGAATATATGAATACAGCCTCTGCTTTCATCCCGGCGCCGGTGTAAAACAAATCTTGCTCGAGAACGGTACTCTGGGGACGGCTGTGGAGAGGAAGCCCGGGAGAGAGGAGAAAATGGAAGCAAAGGATGTGATAAAACTGAGAAAAAGAGGATGAGAAAGAAAAGGCGATGCGGAGGTGGACGAGGAGAGAGAAAGTGATGAGGGCAGTTAGAAAGCTAATGAAAGCAGCGAGGAGGAGAAGGAGGAGGAGAAGAGGCAGAAGGAGGAGGAAGAGGAAGGAGAAGAGTTGAAGAGGGAGGGGAGGATGAGAGAAGGAGAGACGACGAGAACAAAGAGATGATGTAGTAGTAGTAGTAGTAGTAGTAGTAGTAGTAGTAGTAGTAGTAGTAGTAGTAGTAGTAGTAGTAGTGATAGTAATAGTAGTAGTAGTAATAGTAGTAGTAATAGTAGTAGTAGTAGTAGTAGTAGTAGTAGTAGTAGTAGTAGTTATATTATTATTATCATTATTATTACTATTATTATTATTATTATTATTATTATTATTAGTATTAGTAGTAGATGGAGGAGGAGGAGGGGGAGGAGGAAGATTAGGAGGAGGAGGAATAGGAGGAGGAGAAGAAGAAGAAGGAAAAGGAGCAGAAGGTGGAGGAAGAACAGGAGGAGCAGGAAGAAGAAGAAAGCGGGAGGAGAAAAGTAAAAAAGAAAGAATAGGAAGAGGAAACGGAGGAAAATAAGGAAAGAAAAAAACCCCAGACGATATGGGGTGAGAGAGGTAGAAGGGCAAACAGAAAGAAAGAAGACGATTGAGAGCGATGGGGAGAGAACATGAGGAAGGAGAGGGAGAAGATAAAACAATAGGAGGAGGAGGAAGAAGAAGAAAAAGAGGAGGAGGAGGAGAGGGAGGTAAAAACAGAACAGGAGGAGAACAGTACTTCATTAGCCTGGACTAGTTGAGTGGCAGGGACGAATCAACACAAGGAGGCTAATGGCAACAAGGAGGAGGAAGAGGAATGTGAAGGCAGCGAGGGGGCGCCGATTGACTCATCACCGGACTACGGCCTCGGCGGGGACACGGGATTATGCGAACTCAAAGGGAGGGGGGGGGGGGGGGGCAGTTGAAGAGAGAGAGAGAGAGATGAAGGTTGGAGTTGAAAATTGTGGTGGTGGTGGTGGTGGTTGTGGTGGTGATGCATACTGAGGTGGTATTAGGTGTGATGCCGATAACGATGATGGTGGTTGTGGTGGTTACAGGTGGGTGGTGGTGTTGATATGGGTTGTAGTAGTGGTGCGTGTGGTAGTGGATGGGGGAGTGATGTAGTTGTTGCTATAGCTTTAGTGGTGGTGGTTGCGGCGGTGGTGGTTGTGTGTGCGGTGGTGGTGGAGGAGGTAGCAGCTGTTGCGGCAATGGTTTTAGGGGTGGTGATGGTGGTAGTTGTGGTAGAAGAAGTAGTGGGGATGGTGTTGGTGGTAATAGTGGTGGCAGTGGTGGTGATGAAGGTAGTGGTGGTGGTGGCAGTAGTGGTAATAAATGTAGTGGTAGTGGATGGGAATTATGATAGAGATGGTGGTAATGAAGGAGGTGGTGGTGGTGATGGTGGTGAAAGTGGAGGTGGTGCTAGAGGTGGAGGTGGTAGTATTGGTGATAAAGATAATGGTTCTGAGTGGAGGTGGTGGTGAAGGTGGTGGTGGTGGTGGACGTGGTGGTGAAGGTGGTATTGGTGGTGGAGATGGTGGTGGTGGAGGTGGAGGTGGTGGTGAAGGTGGTGGTGATGGTGGTGGTGGAGGTGGAGGTGGTGGTGAAGGTGGTATTGGTAGTGGAGATGGTGGTGGTGGAGGTGGAGGTGGTGGTGGAGATGGTGGAGATGGTGGTGGTGGAGGTGGAGGTGGTGGTGAAGGTGGTATTGGTGGTGGAGATGGTGGTGGTGGAGGTGGAGGTGGTGGTGAAGGTGGAGGGAGTGAGCGCCGCGTGGCCATGAGTGGGGGAGCAGAAGGGAAATCAATAGTGGGGAGCACCTCCACCGGGGCAGTGCATCACACCCAGATGGGGAGGGAAAGGTGTGTGTGTGTGTGTGTGTGTGTGTGTGTGTGTGTGTGTGTGTGTGTGTGTGTGTGTGTGTGTGTGTTCCTTTCAGCTTCACTTGTGTCCCCTCTCCGTTTACTCTCTTATCTTCAACAACTTTTTATTTTTTCCTTTTTTGTTTGTTCGGTTTCTTTTTTTTTTTTCATCGATTTATCTATTCAATCTTTCTTTCTTTTCTTTTGATTTCTTTATTTTCTATTCTTTCTTTCTTTCTCTCTTCATTATTTTCCTTCCTATTATGCATATTTCAGTGCCTTTTATACCACTTTTTCTCAATATTTCTCGGCACGGAAAATTTGCCTTATTTATAGTCAGGAACCAACGACCGTAAAAACACAGCAACTATAATTCTTCAAAAGGTTGAAACATATACATAAAATATGATGCACGGGAGTACACATATTTCACTGGCGTGCCTTATACACACGCAGAAAATGGCTCATAATTCAAGAAGAGACGTGTTTATGAGGCGGAGTCGGGGCTCAACAACAGAGACAATTGATTGCAGACTTAGATTCAATGCTGCCTTTCCGTCTCCTTTTCTCCAATGCCATGAAGCAGCCTTCCTCCTTGGCAGCCTTCACATGGCGGCACGGTGTCGAGGTGAAAAAAAAAATCTCTTAATTTAATCTTTCCCACACCGCCTTAAACTGTGTCCACGCCAAACATGTTTTTCACGCACCTACATTGTCTCTTCATTTACGGCATGTAAAGAATATAAGTAAGGCTGATATGATGCCTCTGTTTTTAATAATTTTCAATAATTGTCTGTGCACATCTAAGTAGAAAATCCAATACTTGTGACAGTTTATCATGAACAACAACACTGTTAATCTGGCTATTATGAAATGGATGTTTTTGTAGATATAGCAGTGCCTAAATGTGGGCATAAGTGTGTTATAAACCTCTCAATGCAAATTTGGAATAAAAATGCAACCAATTTCATTTGAACGACTGATTTTAGGCATCCCTGGCCTTTCCCCAAATTAGATGGAGAGACAGATAGATGCAGCCTAAAACTTGGCACGGGGATGACTCCTTTCTCAGTGGGCTTTCTGCCTGAGGGATGAAGTCACTTCACATGAGTTTTTGATGACCGGCTGGCGGTTGGGTCTCAACTGTTCATTTTAGCTAATCTCCCCATCTGCGTCGTGGTGTGTAAGTGTGAAGACTATCCGCAGAGGAATGCGATGCTCCTGGGGCACTAGCGAAGCAATGCACTGAGACCCAACCTGCATGAAGCGTCTGACCCTTTGAGATCACAGCAGACGGCCAAATGAGTCACCAGTCAGAGGTAAAACTCATCTTTACTTTATAAGCCACGGGCGGCCGGTTGACTTCAGAGCGTCAGCTTGACTACAGAAAGACGGTAATCACTAGGTAGTGGAGGCTGTCTATCGTGACATTACGTGAGTCTTGAGGATCGTGACTCAGGAAGCAAATGGCTCTGTAAACTGCTCAATGGTGGATGTCATTTTCTGCCTGGCGGGTCTGGGCGGCGCGGGTCCCGCCTGATGGATGACCACCTGTCTGGGCTCCGCCACTCCCAAGATTTACTCTCTGCCTCGGGAGATAAATAAGCCAACACTATTTCGAACAAGATTAATATGTCATCATGATATTTTGCAGGCATTATTATACATGTAAACAATATTCACGGCTGAGAGACTGAAAAAGGTGTTGACAATGATGGAAATATTTAATAGAGCCAAATGGATTACTAACAGACACAGAGGGTAAACGATAGATGGATAGATACATAGACAGATAGACAGATAGATAGACAAATAAATATAGATAGTTGGAGAGAGAGAGAGAGAGAGAGAGAGAGAGAGAGAGAGAGAGAGAGAGAGAGAGAGAGAGAGAGAGAGAGAGAGAGAGAGAGAGAGAGAGAGAGAGAGAGAGAGAGAGAGAGAGAGAGAGAGAGAGAGAGAGAGAGAGAGAGAGAGAGAGAGAGAGAGAGAGAACATGGACATTTAGGCACACACAGATAGGGATAGAGAGACAGGCAGGCAGATAAGCGACGGACAGAATGAATGAATGAATGATAGACAGACAGATAGATAGATAGAAGATAGATAGATAGACAGATATATTGAAAAATAGTTTCCCTGCGTGACTAACAGATATATATGTATAAAGCCAAAGAAAAATGGACGGATAAATTTGGTACGTTGTTCTATATATCTTTATTCCATTATATATTTCACGCACATAATAACCTTTGAAATATGTTTAGTCACCTTCGCTAGGGCCAACTTCTAATGTGTGTAGGGTCTCCATCTCACATTTCACGGCTCTCTGAACTTTCTAATGTAATATCAAACTGCAGAAAACGACGCATGACCGGCAAAATACGTGCCCAGCATGCTAAACAAGAGTCCTTCCGCCCCTCTGCGCCCTTCGTCACCAAATTACATCCCGCTAGCCTGCCAGACACCAGCCATTAACTTGCCATTATTACGCCCTTTTTTAGCGACTGTTCGCTAAATATATCATCGTTAAACTCCCCGGGACTCTCCTTACTGCTTAACTTTCCTCCGCCGCTAAACTCCTCACGGCTCTCAACTCTCTCCTTTGTATTATTCCCCCGCGAGGCGCCGCCACTTCCAAAGTTTTGAGATTTTATTTTTAGGGTTGTCTCCGTGTGGACGTCATTCCTCGCCCTTATTTTACCGCGTGTTAGTCTCTCAATCCTAGGCTTAAAGGGTAGTAATGGAATTGTCTCACTGAATTGATTAAGAGATGTCTTTAAACATGAGAGCAAACAGTCAGTCACAGTAAGTTTTCATGTGTTTCCTACTTTTATGATTATTAGATTACTCTTGAGTATTTTCATCTTCAGCCATTACTCATCCACTACAGGACAAAAAATGGCCGAAGATAAACTATGGTCTCTTTGGTCGATAGCCGAGCACCTCCCACCTTCTCCAGCGCGGCGTTTCTTCCCAGAGCCGTTAGGGATCTGAGGTCAAGCGGAAAGGTGTCCCCTCAGGCGGTCACCACCACACTTTTCCTCTTTTCGCCTTAACGCCGCTCAACTGAAGCTGAAGGGAAAACGAAATTTCTTTCTTCTGCGGGGGCACGTCAAGGCCTATGATGGACCTACAGCTGGCGATGACGTTATTGATTTCTGATAGGGACGCATGGACAATCGTGCGAGACTACCGTCCCGATCTTGTGACTGAACATTGCCAACTCCACGTCCGATAAATGGCGCCATTCAATTACTGCAGCTTGTTTGATTTCATGAGATAATTAAGAGGAAAAATAGGACTTGGACGGGTCACACTGGGCGTACAACAGAATGACAGAGGGACAACAAAAGTAACAGAATAGCATCGGAGAAAGTAAAAGCCCGCACAAACAGAAAACCAGGTAGAGAAATGACATAAAAAGATTTGCCGGAGCAGGACGGAGTACAGTGTTGTCAGACAAAAGCCAAGAATACTGGAAATAGACTTTGTCCTATAGTGGGCTAGTAACGACGAAGATGCTGCTGCTGCTACTACTGATGTCAAAGGCTAATGAGCAACAGGATATGAAACTATACAACAACCGACGATTCTGTTTGGGTTTCGAAATTGACTGGGATCAACGGGGAAACCTCTAACCGGGCTTCCGGCGACAACAAGAACAAGTGGGAAAATCATGATAAATTGAGTTAGTTCGGCACGTGGGTTGAATCACCTCTTTGGCCGAAGTGTGAGGGAGAGGCGCTGAATACTTCGTTACAGGGCGACGGAAATATATACCATGTGAGAGAGAGAGAGAGAGAGAGAGAGAGAGAGAGAGAGAGAGAGAGAGAGAGAGAGAGAGAGAGAGAGAGAGAGAGAGAGAGAGAGAGAGAGAGAGAGAGAGAGAGAGAGAGAGAGAGAGAGAGAGAGAGAGAGAGAGAGGGGCTCATACAATACACACACACACACACACACACATAAGTAGGCAGAGGATGAAGCAATACATAAGTAAGTATCCGCTGAGACTCAGGGAGGAAAAGAAGGCAGCAGGGGACGAGGAGACCTCAGGTGATGGAAGACCCACAGGTAAGTCGGGTGTCACCTATAGTCCTATACGACGAAAAAACAAAAACAACTCGTATTGATGAGACTGAAAAACGACCACCTGAGCCTTGAGCGTCCGTAGCCTCACGTCGTCCGGGAAGACATGAACAGAATGAGCAATTCAGCAACAACCAAAGACGAGGGCAGGTGACAGGGAGATAATTGGATCCTGGCAACAACATTAAGTCGATAGACATAGCGACCCAGAACACCGAAAAGATAGCAACGCTGTTATAGGGAATAACTGCAAAAATCTATCTGAAATGAAATGTGCATAGGCATTACATACAACGATATCTGAGGAGATAAATGCTATCTTATCTATGCCTTTATTTTCTATAAAGGAGCAAGAATTTGAAGGGATTTTATATGCATATAGTTATTTCGCTAAAATTTTGGTCAGTCTCCTTTCTCAGTCAAGAGCAAAATCAGTAATCTCAGCAGTGCCAAAATACAGGTAATCTGAAACATTTAGCTGGAGGCAGCTATATGAAGCTAAAGAAAGCTAAAAGAAGCTATTAGAAGCTAAAAGGAACCATAAGCTAAAAGAAGCTAAGGAAAAAAGTATCTGAAAGACGCCACAAGCTAAACTCACTTAGAAGCTAAAAGAAGGCAGAAGAAGCTAACAAAAGCTAAAGGAAGGCAGCTGAAGCTAAAATAAACCACAAGAAGTTAAAGAGCCCAGAAGAAACTAAACGGAGCCAAAGGAAGCAACAATGAAAAACAACATGACTACTATATAGTGAACCTAAAGCCTAAAGCGGTAAAGCGAAGCGAGCTATGGAGTATCAAGGGAGAAAAGCCAAAGGGATGCGGCGGTGGCGGGCTAGTGAGTGAGAAAGGCTGTTTACGTCCTCCTACCCGAAAGAGACGGAGCGCCTGCGGGACATCTCTGGCGGCTGGCGTCCCCTGGCGGCGGCTCGTGACGGCAACAACAACGGGGGGGAAAAAAAGCTCTTCCTTTTGTCTCATCCCGACGTACAGGTGAGGTTGATACGGGTGAAGGGACTGCCACACCTTGTCACCTTTGGGAGGAGGAGGAGGAGAATGAGGAGAAGAAAAAGAAGAACTAGAGTAAAAAGATGAATTAGTATTGGAAGGAGTGGGAGGAGGAGATGGAGGATGTGGAGGAAAGGAGCGAGGATAAAGAAAAAGAAAAATAATTAGAATAAGAAGACGAATAAGCATAGGAAGTAGGAGTGGGAGGAAGAAGAGGGTGTGAAGGTGAAGAATTAGAAGAAAAAGAATGATAATAACTAGAATAACAAGACGAATAATCATAAAAAAGGAGTAGGAGGGGAAGGATGTGGATTAAAAGAATGAGGAGAAGAGAAAAAAGAATATAACTTAGAATAAGGAAACGAATGAGCATAGGAAGAAGTAGTGGGAAGAAGAGGAGGATGTGAAAGAGAAGAATGAGGAGAAGAAAAGAAAAGAACAAAAATTTGAACAAGATGAAGACGAAGAAGAACTGGAAGAGGGCGTTGGAGGAAGAGATGGAGGAGGAGAAAGAAAAATTAATTGTAAGTTCTTTTCTCTTTCTTTCTTTCTCCTCTCTCTCTTGCTCGTTCCTCCTCCTCCTCCCAAAATACATCGCCATCGGGGTCGAGCAGGCGGGTATTGACGGGCACGGACACAATATAAATACTCTTGTTTATCGAGGAGAGTTTGGGGAATAATATTTCATGAAACTAACCGATATTCCATGCAGTAGGAAAATGAACCCTTCCATCTAATGCTGCCGCCATATTACTCCAGCTCAAAATTCACAAACCTTATTACAACGCTGTATGTATGAATGATGTATGGACAAATAAGGTCTAGGTAAATAAAGGATCATTGTTCTTCATGTTTCACGGTGGATAAATCTTCATTGACGGTGCAGGGGGGACGTTTGAGTAACAACTGGACGAATTTAAATTTGTGAAGCGAACTTTATGATATACTTGCTTTAGTCTTGCGCTGCCCTACTCGTTTTGTGGCCACAGTGGTTGCTCCCCCCGACCCGACTTATAGAGAGGTGCTGGACTCTTCTATCGAGTTGGACTACTCTATTATTTTGCCGTGGAAGAAAAATAGAACAATAACACTTTCACTTTCTCGAACTTTATACTTGCTCAAGCCTTGCGCTGCCCTACTCGTCCTGCGGCCACAGCGGCTGCTCCCCCGCCCCCCACTGACAAGCAGCTTAGAGAGAGGTGTTGGACTCTCCTATCGAGCTGGAGTACTCAATTATTTTGCCGTGGAAGAAAAATAGAACAATTACACTCTCACTTTCTCGGCTGTTTCTCCCGCGCCGCTCCTCCTCCCTCCCAGGCGCGGTCACGTCCAGCACATTGTCGTTAGTTCCCAGCTGGGCGCCGCGCTCTGGGTAGCGCTTCCGGAGCCACATGCGGCTGTTGTGCGTGGAAAATTGTTGTTTTGTACCGCAAAGTAATTAAAGTAGTGACTATTACCACTCAGACCACCAACGTAGTGCTATAACGCCATTCGTGGGTTCCTACCGTGGTGGAGAAGAGGAAATTAGCTTCACACCCATGGAGGGCGGCGAGGCCTGCCACTGAGGCTCCTGAGATTGCCTCTTTGGGAGATCAAAGACTATAATCACCGGCAGCGAGAGGAATTATTAAAGCTTAGCCCTTGAAAGAGGAAATCTAAAAGGTATGCCGGGGAGGGGGCGCGTAATAAGAATTGTGAGGCAGCGCGTTCAGGGAGCCGCACTCGACACCTGTCTCCCTGCAGGAAAAACACGGCGACGCGCTATTTACTGAAGGAAAAAACAGGGCTGGCGATGACGAGGCTGACGATGGCGAGCGTGACACGGACGGGGCGGGCGGTGATTATACTAAGGGTGGGAAAGTTGGGGGAAATGGCGTTGGTGCAGGCAAGAGGAAAAGGACGAAGTTCAGGTGCAGCCAACAGACGCTGCATATTGTTGTTCTAAAGAAAAACAAAACAAAACACAGTAACAGTGGAGAAGTTGGCGAAACAGCTTTGTGGCAAACGAGGATATAAAGAACAAAGCTCGGATGATCCCAACAGACGCCACCTAACCAGTGAAAAATCTTATGATCCGGAAATAAACAGCAAAAAGGACACAACAAAAACGAAAATATGGAAGGGTGACAAGTACCATAAGAATAACTGAGCGATATTATTAATCTCACAAAAGAGAAAAAATTGCACCATGGTCCTAAAAAGAAAGAGAGAGAAAAAAAGATGCCTATACTGGAGAATAGCTGATTTTTCGAAGAATTAATAAAAGACTGGGTCAAATTTGCTAAGCCTGAGTGGTAGAGAGAACTGGCACCTTCGCATGCGCCTCTTAATTAAAATAGCAGATTGACATTGTCGTTGCGACATATCACTTATTAAGAAGTCAAATGTGTCTTTAGTGAGAGTGTAGGAGGAAAAATATTGACTCTGATAGGTTCCTTAAACGGCTGATTAATATTTTCGTCACAGCATCAACATAACTTGACAAACATTAATTGAGAAAATGTACACAGGAAGGCTTGGCGCTGACATCTACGCGTCTCATAAAAAATGGGAAATTGATACTTTCAACACAACACGAACAGAACAACTTATTCAGTTATTCGGAGGTGTAGCATGTCTCTGTTCATTAATCGATTGACATTGACGCCCAATTTCTATTACTCTTATCCTCTCTAAGATTTTTGAGAGGCTTTTGGCTAAACGGTTTTCCATATACTGTGATAAATTCAATCAGTTACCTGATTCTCAGTTCGGATTCCGTAAGGTTTTGGGAATATGTGAGGCTCTCTTGACTCTGTCTCATGACCTGCAGTCTTCTCTGGATCGTGGGCATGAGTCCCGAGTTGTTGCTATTGATTTTAGTTCTGCTTTTGATGTTGTGAATCATAGGGCTCTAACTTATAAACTACAACTCCTTGGTATTGGTGTAAGTCTTCTCAGTATTTTTAAATAATTTTTAACTAATCGATCACAATGTGTACTTGTTTATGGTGCTGCTCTGCTTCTCTGCCTGTTGTTTCTGGTGTTCCTCAGGGCAATGTCCTTGGACCTTTATTTTTTAACAATTTTATTTCTGACTTGGGCATTAACCCCGATAATAAGCTTATTTCATATGCTGATGATACAACTCTATACTTTGTTCGCTCTCCTAGCAACAGAGGTGAAGAATAAAACGCATTCCATTATCATCAGCAGATCCCGTATCTTGAATCCACCTCATCCTTATTTGCATATTTTTGGTGAACAGATTAGTCACTCTTGATTCTAAACTGACATTTGAAATTCAATTCAATATCCTTTTACTCCTGCCCGGGTCACAAGGTTTGCTCTTAGTCAAAACAATCTTGCTTTTAATCCTATGAATATTTGTACGACACAATTCTCACGATGTTTTCTTCCGTCGTTGACAAATTTATGGAATCAGTTATCCAATGATATTTGCAGACATTCCTACATTTAAGTCTCGTATGAATGTATTTTTGAAACAATAATTTTATTTTTCCTCCTTTTGGCTTTGCCTGGCCAGTTTCTCAACTATTCGTTGCCTTTGCTTCTCTCCAGTACCTTTTGGTATTTTGGGTGGTTCAACTTGTTGTATCTGCACCCTGGAGTCTTTGGCATCTTATCATAGTAATAATAATAATAAATAAGTCACAACATCAACACAAGCGGTCAGGAATGTATTAAAGAGAGAACATGTCTTTGTTGATTCTCTACGAAAAGTGGAACTGACTTCTGTAAGTTTCCTTTAATTCATGATTGATATTTTCGCCATAACATCGCCTTAACAACTCAGCCACTAATCTTAAACGAAAATATATCTTACGAGACTCGCAAATAAGGCCACACAGACATCAAGGTCAAGAGGAAGCTCAAACATAGTTCCTGACTCCCTCCTGATGCGTGATAATCTTCCTTCTGCACCTCGCTGCCAAAGTTACTAACTGGAAAACAGAATAACAACCGCGAGGCCACAAGTGCAGAGCCGAAAAGGAAACGATGAAAGGCGCACCGAGTTCATCATCGTGAGACTCATACAAAGTTCGGCAATAACTACCCTGACCTCCACTGACTTGACAAAACAAAATTAGTGGCGCTATTTGTCGAGGAGTTATATCAAAGAAGAAAAGGGACGACTAAAGTATTGAAAGGGGATGGAGACGTAAAGTATTTTAGCTATATATGTTTGTTTTAGTTGTTGATAAATCTTTCAAAACACTTCTCTAACCAAAGCTGATCACACACACACACACACACACACACACACACACACACACACGCCTCACCCCGCTTGGAGAGGCCCTATTGCACACCACTGCACATATTCTCAAAGTTTCCACGAATCAAGTCTGGTCCCCCTTCCACCCCCAGCCCCGGGGCGTCAGGGCTGCCTTTGTATCTGTGTTGTGAGTCTTGGACGCCCGGCCGCGTTAAAGGAGCCTGCTGATTCCTTTTCGATCCCCTCGCCGATATTCACTTGACTGGTTTATTAGCCTCGCTCTGGATGGAGGGAGTGAACTGGGATATGAGGAAGGAAAGTGAAGTCGTGACGGAAGGGAAGGACACCAGGAATACCGCGGAAAAAAACAAAATTCATGAGGGAGAGGACGAAGGGGTTGAAGAACGGAGAAGATTAAGTTGAATTTACTATTGTGGGTGGTTCATGAAGCTTATAGTGACGAGGAACGTGCGTGTGTGCGTGTGTGCGTGTGTGTGTGTGTGTGTGTGTGTCTGGTACTTGTCTTTGAGTATGTATGCGTATGCGTGGACGTGTTTGAGTTGGTGTAAGCTCGTGTGCTCGTGTGTGGCCATTTCAACGTGCGCGCCACCTGCCTCCCGCTGGTGTATATGCAAATAAGGCGCTGTTACCTCCGGCTGGTGAGGCTCGGCTATGACGGGTCAGGTGCAGAGAGAGGCTGGCAAAGACGGGAATGAGAGGACGAGGTGGAAGGAGCTTAGGAACGACGAGGAAAGGCTAAAAGAGACGAAAGAAATGGATACAATGGAGGGTTAAGGAAAATAAAAGTGAGAGACAATAGACGAAGGAAGGACAACAAGACAATAAAGACTAAAGAAAATGTGAATATGGATAAAATGGAGGGAAAAGAGAAGGAAAGGCGGGAAACAATGGAGGAAGAAAGGAAAAGAAGACGGATGGAGACTACAGGAAATGAGGAAATGGATAGAATAGAAGGGAAAGAAAAATAAAGGTAGGAGACAATTGAGGAAAGAAGAAAAAGAATGAATGGAGACTAAAGAAGAGGAAATGAAAACAATGGGGGGGGATAAGAGACAATGGAGGAAGGAAGAAAAACAAGACAGAAGAGAGATTAATGGAGGAAGGAAGAAAAAAGAAGGGAGGATGAAAAAAAAGAAGAAAAACAATCAGAAGACAATGGACGAATAAAGAAAACAATGATAAATGAAACAAGGGAAATGAAGGAAGGATGAAGGAAAGTGTAGAAAATAAAATGGAAACAAGAAAAAGAGGCAACAGAAAGTAAACAAATGAGGCAAATATTGGAGACAGGAGAGGGAAAGAATTGGAAGATAAGGAGTGTAACGTAAATTAAAAAAAAAAGGAATGTGAAGGAAGAAGGAAAGGAAAGAAGCAAATGAAAATAATACACACAGTAAAATGAGAGAGATGAAAAAGACACGAAAAGTCACAACACTCAAAGAAACAAGACGAGAAAAACATAGGAGTGGAAGGGAAGACGAAAAGAAAGGGAAGGAAAAAACGGAGAAAAAGGAAACGAAAAAATGAAAAGGGACAGGGGAACGGTTAATGAGGAGTGAAGATAACGGGAATGAGAAAGGGGAATCGTGTAGAAAGAGGAGATAGAAGGAGGAAAGAGAGGAAGAAGGGGAAAAAAGAGATAGAAAGAAGGGAACAGAGGTAATGGTGAGTAAGAAAATGAGTCGGATAAAAGCAGTCGGAATAGAAAGAGAAAGAAGGAAGGCACGGAAGAAAGAAGCGAAGAGGGTAGATGAATGTTTAAGAAGTAGCAGAAGGAGGATAAAAAGATGGAGAGCTAAGAAAGAACAAGAATGAGGGAGAGAGAGAAAGAGGAAAGGAAGGAGGGAGAGAAAGAAAGAAGCGAAGAGGGAAAGATGAATGTTCAAGAAGTAGAAGGAGGAAGATAAAAAGATGGAGAGGTAAGAAAGAAAGAGAATGAGGGAGAGAGCGAGAAAGAGGAAGGGAAGAAGGGAGCGGAAGGAAGGGTGGAGTAGGCAACGGATGGAGGAGGATGGAAATGAAAAATAAATGAAGAGAAAGACAAGGAAGTAACTCCTACTTTTTTAAAATTTATTTTCTTCCCATTCTTTCTGTCTGACTTTTACTTCTCTCGTATGTCCTTGTTTTCATCATCATCATCATCTTCTTCTTCTTTTCCTTCTTTTTCTTCTTCTTCTTCCTCCATTTTCATCTAACTCCATTTTCCTCCTCCTCCTCCTCCTCCTCCTCCTCTTCCTTCTCGGCACGGCATAACAAGCACCATGGCCTCCTCCCCCCACCCCTCTCACTCCACAAAGAAAGACACCTCACCGTAATTTAATATTCCCGCATTTTCTATTAAAACCGAAACATTTACTTCAACATTTGGACTTCGCGGGGACGAAAAATAACAAGGACAGGAAAAAAGAGAAGGGGAGAAGGAAGTTACAGAGGAGATGAAGAAGGAAAAGGCGGTGGTGGAGGAGGAGGAAACATGAAAACCTGGAAACATGGAATGGAAGGCAACAGAAAGCCGAGTGACTCATCATGAAGTTGCACGCTCTAGTGATTTGAATTTCGCTTGGCCCATGATGCCCCCCCCCCGGTGTTCCTCTTGACCGAAGTCGCTGAATTTAAGTTGACTGAAGATCATGTGGAAGAGCACGTGGGCAATCTTCCGTCACTCGGCGATGACTTAAAAATTAGCGTGTTTCGGTAGGGACTGGAGCCTATATAGTCCAAGCTATGTCCTCAATCTCACCACGCCCGCACGCTAAGCATTCGGCCACCGCCTCCCCATAGTAGTAACACCATTATTCGTCCTCCAAGTTTCGATTAAGTAGAAAAAATCAATGCAGTTCGCTACGCAGAGTTTCGCCCAACAGCTTCTCTCTAGCCTACGTAACAAATTCTGTTATACACAAAATAATATAAAATTTAAAGTATCGGGAAATTTCTACACATTAGTTATTGATTAGTACAATGAGAATGATCAGGAATTTTTTTTTGCAAGATTTCCTCCAGATTACCACCAACTTATCAATCCTTACAAACAAACTGTGTCAACAAGAATTATTCATGGGAAGTAACACGGGAAACTCTACGGTCATGACCAGCCATATTTACAGTACTCAACTGCTCCCATGATTATAACGCAAACTAAGGTGGTGTTGGTGGTGGTGGTGGTGGTGGTGATGATGGCAGTGCAGAGGGAGTGATGATGAGAGTGGTATAATTAGCAGTGGTATTGGTATTTACGGTCACTGGACCTGTATGTATGGTGGTGGTGCTGATGATGATAGTGATGGTCTTGTTGGCGGTATAGGGGTCTAAAGTTGATGGTGGAAGTGGTGGAATTGATAGTGTAGGTTCAATCTGTTGTGGGAGTGGTGATGGCAATAGTTGTAGTGGTGGTGGTGGTGGTGGTAATGATGGTTGTGCTACTGGGTGTGATGGCGGCGTGACATTTTGGTCCATCTCTACTTTCCTCTTACAATGAAATGCATGAAAAAGAATTTGAAAAGGAGAATATTTATTGACACCTTGATGTGCCCCTCGAGGCTGGTGTGGGGAAGGGGGGGAGGGGTGGGTGAGGGTGAGGGGAGGCTGCAGGACGGTGGAAGAGGTAGGGAAGGGATGCTGAGGGAAGGGAAATAAGATAGAGACTCTTGACAGGTAAAGAGATGCTTGCGGCAGGCGGGGTGGAAAAACAGGAGGAGGCGTATGAGGAGGCGGAGATGTGAAAGGAGGAGCAGGAGTAGGGAGAAATGGAGACATGAACACAAGGAAGGGTAAGCAAAAGAAAACCTGTTGGTGAATAATAACGAGGAGGAGAAGGAAGAAGAAGAGGAAGAGGAGGAGAAGGAGAAGGATGGGAAGGAGGAAGTGAAGGAAGAGGAGGAGTAGGAAGAGGGACAGGAGAAGGAGGAGCAGGAGGGGAGGGGGGAGGAGGAGGAGGATAGCGACGAAAAATCAAATAATAAACCTTGAAATTGACGTAAAATCTCAAGACGAAAAATAAAAATAAACGAGGCGGGAAAAAAAGAAGTATGAGGAGCGTCGGATGATGTAAGAAGAAGAAGAAGAAGAAGAAGGACGACGCATGGGAGGAGGAGGAGGAGGAGAGAAAAAGGAGGAGAAACAGCAGCAAGGAAGAATGCGATGACGTCCTTTGCATCACCAGACAAGAAATATGAAGAACGACAGCCATTAACTGGAAGAAAGACGAAGATGCGAGGAAAAAACGCACACGCTCGAGAGAGAGAGAGAGAGAGAGAGAGAGAGAGAGAGAGAGAGAGAGAGAGAGAGAGAGAGAGAGAGAGAGAGAGAGAGAGAGAGAGAGAGAGAGAGAGAGAGAGAGAGAGAGAGAGAGAGAGAGAGAGAGAGAATTAAATCTTACACACGCACAGCCACAGAGAGACAAAAAACAAATATCACCAACTCACACACACACACACACACACACACACACACACACCTACCTACCAGCAAAGTGATTCGAACTCTTGACCCGAAAGAAAGACGATTCAAAAAGAGGAGACAAGAAAGGGAAAAATGCCTGAGTGATTGGTTCTGCCGGATTGCCTTGCTCTAATGGGATTCTAAGACTTTTCTTCAGCGCCGGGAGAGCAAGAAACTGGCGTCCTCTCCTCACCTTCTGGAGAGGCGGCAGCTCGACTTACACGGCGCGGGAATGAGGAACAGGAGGTGGCTGACTCTCGGGGAGGTGGAGGTAGGAAAGGTGGGAGCGAGGAAAGAACTAAATTAGAGGGACAAGATGGGGGCGAGGAAAGTACATATAGGGAATAGGGTATGTTATATTGGGGAGACGAGGAAAGTACACACAGGAAACGGGGTCTGTCATTCTACTATTGGGGATGGGCTAGGAAGGGAGAGCTTAATATGGGCGATAGATTAGACGCCAAAAACTGTAAGGATTTAGTACTAGTGTAGGTCTCAAGGTTAGTATAACAAACTTTGGCGCCACGATTCTCGCAAGTGTGGAAGGTCATGATAAAGGCGGAGTGAGTGAGTAGACTAGAGATGAAAAGAAAGACACTGAAAAAAATTAAACTATTCTAAAAAAAAAAAGTGAGAGATATAAGTGCAAGAATGGAATAGCTACAACCATACCCAAAAGACAGGAGAATAGAACACAATGCGCCAGGTCACAGAGAGCAGGAGGCTCAAGTTTGTTGGAAGTGCTGTGCAGGAGGAGCAGGAGGAGGAGGAAGAGGAGGAGGAAGCGGCGAGTGTCTTAGGGAAGGAAAATGAAAGGTAGCGTGACAGGAATCTCCGCGTCGAGAACCATTAAGGATTATTCTGGGTGATCACATCGCCTCTCTCCTCAAGTGGATCAGGTCCGCGTCAGGCCGGCTCCTGAGTGACTGTTTTCAGGCTCTTCACAGGGAAATTGGTCTCTTGAACCCGAACGCCCTCAGATATTTGAAAGTGGGAGTGGAACGGACCAGGGCAGGCGGAGGGAAAGAAACAGGAAGAGGCAATGGGAATGGGAAGCAACGAGAGCTGGAGGGAGAGGAAGGAGAGGATGCCAGTACAACAAAGGACTGAAAGGAACCCTCACAACGTTGGACATTTATGACTCGTATGTACGGCGTAAACGCTTCCTGGAAAACATTAATTTGACTTAAGCGTGCCAGTACATCGACCATAAATCTGTTTCTATCCTTTGACTCGATAGTGTTTTCGTCACGCACACACACACACACACACACACACACACGCCCGCACGAACACAGACACACGCACACAAACACACACATACATGCATACATACATATAAACATAAACACATCCATACATTCATAAAAACATACTAAACGTGCATCAGTATATATATGTATCAATTCATCCATCCATACACACATATATACTTACAGATTTACATACACGGAATATAGAGTAGAACGAGTCAATGGAACACTAATCCCCCCCTCTCTTGTAAGGTGTCTTTTCATTAGCCTTACCTTCCCCTTTCTTTAGTCCGACTCATCAACGCGCTGCAACGAACAAAACCGGATGTTTCCAGACGAAGAGAGACATTGTCGGCGGTCGGGGCGAGATCGAGCTTTGGGTTCCGGGTGGGCCTCGAGATTAGTTCCTCGTGGTTCCTCAAGTGTAAAAAAATAACAGGACACAATGGGTCAGACGGAGAGCCAAGGCCGTGGTAGCTCAGGACGCGACAAGGAAAATCTTGAGGCGCATGAAAAGCAGGTATACTTTTAAAGCTTTCCTGACGACAGTAACGGCCATATTCCCAAACATTTCAGCCTCCAAGCACATACATTTGACAAGTCTTTCGTTGCAGGTCTTGGGTAGTTTTACGACTCTGGTGGTTGTTTGACAAAGCCTTTGTACCGTGAACGTGAAAAAAAATCATGAGAACGCGTTTTAACCCTTTTGCGTTGGATTCTAGAAATAATTGATGTGAGAGGCGAAAGGGTCATAGAATACCGACATAACGATTCTCTGACCAACTGACGACTTTTTTTTTTCCTTCCTGGTATGTCGAGGTCGTGATAGGGGAGGACGCGACGAGGAGTGATACCCAGAAGTAAACAATTGCTTATGAAACTTTCCTCGAGCTAGTAACGATCCCCTGACTTGACGATCACTACATGGTGTGCTGAGGACGTGATAAAAGACAAGACATGAAGTGGCATGAAGTGCAGTAGTAGTAGTAATGGTAGTAGTAGTAGTAATAGTAGCAGTAATAATAGTAGTAGTAGTAGTGGTAGTAATAGATGTTATTGTTGTTCTTGTTGCTATAGGAACAAAACAATGCCTTGAGGGGTGTTCCGATTCACAGCAGGGAGTGTGTGTGTGTGTGTGTGTGTGGGGGGGGGGGTAACACGCATATTGACCTGCCGGCGCCAGAGCATTCACAAGGTATTGGTTCATCGCTAATCGACTTCGAAGGTGGGGGAGGAGGAGGACTGTGTGTGGGGGTGAGGGGTGGGGGTCGAGTGTAGGGTCGAGTCGCCGCGGCCGCACACACCGCCAATATTAATTATCGTCTGGGAGGCTTTTGTGGAGGAACACAATAGCCGGGGCACGCGCCGGGCGACATTACGGCGCTGAGGGGAAGATAGATAGATACATAGATAGATGGATAGATAGGTAGGTAGAGAGAGAACGTAAATAATAACAATAATAATAATAATAATAATAATAATAATAATAATAATAATAATAATAATAATAATAATAATAGTGATAATAGTAATAATGATATTAATAATAATAATAATAATAATGATGATGAGGATGATGATGATAATAATAATAATAGTAGGAAGAAGAAAGAAACGAAGGAAAAAAAAGAAAAGAAAAACAGAAGGAAAAAAAATAAATATAACACTTACAACAACAACAAAAGCATGGATAAGGAGAAAGAGAAAGTAACAGCAACAGAGGAAAACAAAAACAAAAAACAAATAATAACTAACAAGAAAAAACACAATAACATTTACACCATACACGCACACACACATACATACATACATACACGCAGAGAGATAGAGCGATAGAGAGAAGACGCAGCTATGAGTAAGCGCCAAGATACATAGAGAGAAGACGCAGCTATGAGTAAGCGCCAAGATACATAGAGAGAAGACGCAGCTACAAGGAAGCGCCAAGAAAAAGCCTGAACTCTCCTCGGGTACATGTGTCGGCGGCGGGGGGCTGGCAATAATCCTCCATCACAATGTCAATACCTTTTTAAGCGAGTTCTGATTAACCCGCCGCTCTAATTATGGTTGGGCTCGGCGGGCGGCAATAACTCCCGCCGTGTTTACTGCTCTCGTGACGCAACTAATTAAGATAAGGTTGTTAATTTGTTTGCAAAATCCCCAAGGAATGTGATTAAGCTTTAATTAGGGCCGCAAATTTTTGAGCCTTGCTGTTATATGCGGCGGAAAAACAAAGCGAAAAAAAGATGACAGGTTATAAAAGGGTCGGATGAGAGAGAGAGAGAGAGAGAGAGAGAGAGAGAGAGAGAGAGAGAGAGAGAGAGAGAGAGAGAGAGAGAGAGAGAGAGAGAGAGAGAGAGAGAGAGAGAGAGAGAGAGAGAGAGAGAGAGAGAGAGAGAGAGAGAGAGAGAGAGAGAGAGAGAGAGAGAGAGAGAGAGAGAGTAAAAACACAAAAAAATAAGGAATGGAAACAAAACAATGGCTACATGATATCAATGACTGTAAATTAAAATACCCCTCGAAAACTATACATATCGCTAAGTCTCCGATATAGATAGTTATTATTGGCCGGGAAATTATATTAGTTTCAACAAATTCTGTCTAACTCTAAGCATTACATATAAACACCGACTACGAACGTATGTATCTAGAAATATACCCTGGTAACTCATAGGCGAGAGTTCAAGTGATTTACTGAAAGGGATCTCAAAGCACTCTGATTTATGTATGCATCTCGTACGCCTCCTCGTCCATCATCGTGCATTATGTATTTACTCGTGCGCGGCGTGTGCGTAGGTACCCCGTGACTGATGACCGAGCTGTGTCTGTCTCTCACCCGGCCTCACTTCATCATTCTAGCCGACACGCTACTATGCAATGGGGAAACTTCCTTATCAAAACAAAGGCTATAGTACAAAGATGACCAAAATGGATAAATATGTGTACTATCAATCCCATTACGGTAGTTTTTCTATAGATATTACATGATTTCATTGGTGGAGTAGAGGTGCGTTTGGGTGCGATTTGACGTTACTCAGAATATCAACAGTTTACGGAAACTTGTACGGGAGTCTTCAAAACGTTTTAAGAATATTCTTGTTATTACTTCTTGGGGCGATGAGGTGCTGTGTTCTCTGAATTCCTGCCGGCTAACAAGGAGAGGAGGAAGAGTAGGAGGAGGAGGAGGAGGAGGAGGAATAGGAGGAGGAGGAGAAGGAGGACGAGGAGGAAGGTTAGAAAGAAAAGTTGGAAAAAACTGAACGAGGAGGAGGGAGAGAAGAAAGATTAGAAAGAGAAGCTGGAGAAAATTTGAAGGTAATAGAAAAAGGAGGGAGGAGTGGATATAGGAAGGGGAAAGAAAATAAATAAAAAAAGAGAAGACAGGGAGGAGGGGTGAGGAGAGGAGGAAGAAGGAGAGGGAGAGAAACGCCCGTCGGCACGAGTCGGCCGCCTGTGGACAGAATGGACAGGCGGGGCTTACGTCCGTCTGTTCCCGTCGGGGGAGAGATGAAATAATTTTACTGGATTTCATCTTGGTGAAGGGATTGCGGGCGAGCAGGACAAAAGATGGAGGAAGAGACGGAGCAACGGCACAGGGAAAGAATATGGAAAGACAAAGAGAAGAAGAATGAAATGGAAGAGAAAGGAATAGGTACACGAAATGAGACCGAATATATAGTATTGTATGAAAATGTTCAATGGTTATATTATTCAAGCTTGGGATGAAAAGTAGTCGCATTTTTCTAGTCATAAATTCTGCTTCATAACAATAGCAAATTGATGTAGAATCTTTTCTAATATTTCAAAATAAGTTGATTGCCCAAGAATTGCTAAATTAATATCAATAACGAAGCAACATTTCTGTGTGGCGCGTGTAGCAACAAAGTGAGGAAGTTCTTGTGTTGTCCATGACGGGAGACGCTTAATGGAAAATTTCGTGCACCGCCTCAGCAGCAAGTGGACTGATTGTGATGCAAGGCCAACACCCGAGGACTGGGAGAGCAACGAAGACTGATTTCACCGGCTGTGTTGAAACATTTTGATTATTCATGTTGGAAAATTAGGTTCGATGCAGCAGCTTTCTCCGTCACATCAAAATATTTTCCCCCACTGATTAGCAACGACGCACAAAACTTTATTTCATATTCATATTACTTTACCCTCAGCACGGCATGATTAACTGAAACTGATGGAAGCATAGCACAGTTTGGGACATGGATCTATATTGTTTCTGAAGGTACGTTTTGCAATAGATAAATGTGTGTGTGTGTGTGTGTGTGTGTGTCAGAGAGAGAGAGAGAGAGAGAGAGAGAGAGAGAGAGAGAGAGAGAGAGAGAGAGAGAGAGAGAGAGAGAGAGAGAGAGAGAGAGAGAGAGAGAGAGAGAGAGAGAGAGAGAGAGAGAGAGAGAGAGAGAGAGAGAGAGAGAGAGAGAGAGAGAGAGAGAGAACAGAAACAGTGTGGGGGCAGGTAAGAGAACACCTGCATTAGACATGGTGGCTGCACGACTGAAGGCGGAGGCAGGGCGAAGGGGAGAGAGTAAAGTGGCGAACGGTGCCGTGGATGGGTGAGGAGGAGGAGGAGGAGGAGGAGGAGGAGGAAAAGGGAAAGTAGGAGGAGGAGGAGGAGGAGTAGGAGGATAACTAGGGACAGATAACTAGGATGGCCGGAGGTGGGTGGGGATTGATATGAAAGACGAGGAGGAGGAGGAGGGGAAAGTGCAAGGTGAGGTAAGGTGTGAGAAGAGAATGGAGGAGAGGGAGTGGAGGAGACGGAGTGGAGGAGAGGGAGTAAAGGCTGGGCGTTAGTCAGGAGTCAGCGGCCCAGAAGGTGAGTCTAGTGAGGCGTTGTGGTCAACTGAACATTAATTAGTGTCGCTGTGGTCTTGTTGTGGTGGCTTTACTGACACCTCTCTCTCTCTCTCTCTCCATCCCTTTCTCCTTTCCTTCCTTCCTCCAGGTGTCTAAATTTACGGCCGTCTATCCTCCGAAAGGGTCATTGTCCGGCTCCCCGTCCATCTTTGGCTGCCACTTTGTTATTCCCGCCCCCTACCCCCCCCCCCTCCCGCCCCGCCCGGCCAGCTGGAAGCAAGGATCATGTCAGGAAGGGTCCTCAGCTCTTGCCTTGCTGATTACAATTTTTTTTATTAGTCTTTAATTTGGCATCTTCCTGCTGTATTCGATTTTGTAGGCGGAGGTTTGCAGGTAAATATTTTTTCATACTTTTGATTTTGTTCTTGGTGTTTCCATTCGAATTTCTGCATTTTGATACAATATTTGACATTCTTTTGCCCTTCATTGTTTAAGATCCGAGTGTTTTCTATTGTGTGTTTAGGGTAAAGAAGCTTAAAAGAATGTTACAGTTCCTCTTGGCATCCTGATATTTGTATCGTTATGTTTTGAGTCATTATATTTATGCGAAGATGCTGGATAAAACGTGATATATTTTTGAGCGCATGATAGTGGCCGATCTAAGTATGATAAGAACATAAGAACATAAGAACGTAGGAGTCTGCAAGAGGCCGGTAGGCCTGTACAAGGCAGCTCCTTTGAACCTAAGCTCCCGTGTATCTAACCCCACCTAATATCGCTGTCCATGAATTTATCTAATCTATTTTTGAATGTGACAATTGTATTGGCACTCACCACATGGCTGCTAAGCCTATTCCACTCATCCACCACTCTGTTAGTAAACCAATTTTTGCCTATGTCCTTACTGAATCTGAATTTATATATATATATATATATATATATATATATATATATATATATATATATATATATATATATATATATATATATATATATATATATATATATATATATATATATATCACTTCTCCAGCAGGCACCCTCAGAGACACAGGTACGACAGCACATGAAGGAGCCCCCCCCGTGCGAGGCCCTTTGAGTGATGGTGTTAGTGGTTAATGGTACGCCTAAAAGGAGACTCCGCCGCGCTCCCAAGGGCTTCCTGGGTCACTGTGGCTGTCCTCCCTTTTTTCTCCTTTGCCTTAATCCTGAATTTCTGTGGACAATTTCTGTGACCTATTTTCTCTCGGTTACTTTTTTTTATATTGTTTTGGAGTTAAGCAAACCTTTGTATTACCTTGCATGACGTTATTTCATTGTCATTTATATTTGTTTATTTCACTTCACTCGTTCTCGTTTCCTTTTGCATATATCTTCCTCTTTCTTCTCTTTCTGCCTCCCTTCTATGTGTTTGTGTGCCTGTCTGTTTGTCTCGTTTTTACTCGCTCTTTTGTTTCTTGCTTTTATCTATTTCTTTCCCCTCTTTCTGCTCCCCTTCTGTGTGTCTGTCTGTCTGTCTCTCTCTTTCTCTCCCTCGCTTTTTATCTTATTCTGCACAGCTTCCATATCCTTTTCTCCAGATTCTTTCAAATGTTTTTAACTTAATTTTTCTTCCACTCCTTTCAATTTATTCTCCTGATTGCTTGACGTCAACAGGGAGACTTGAAAAGATTGGAGGGAAGGTCCGGGAAGGGCGGAGGGGGAGCGAGGTGGTGGGAGAGGGAAGGAACGAAGGACGGAAGGATAAAGGAGGTGACCAGAGTGATGAAGTGTGTATGGAGATGAGAAAGCATAGAAATTAGGAGCAGAGAGCGGAAGCAGGGAAGAAGAAGGGAGGGGAAGTGAAGGTTTGGAGCAAGGAGAAGGAAGAAGAGGAGGAGGAGGAGGAGGAGGAAGAGGAGGAGAATATTGAGCAGAAACTAAAGACACGGAAGATAATGAAAAACAAGACAAAACCAGAGGATTACGAAAATAACGAAGACATAACGTAAAGCAGCTTTGGTAAGGAAGGTGGTGGTAGTGGCAGCACTGAGGCACGGCGGTTGTGGCTGCGGCGCTGATGTTGGTATAAGGAAAGGTGATGTTTGTGGATGAGGAAAAAGGAGAAGGTTGAAGAAGGGTATGCCACAACCACTCCTGGCTTTGCTGCAGCGGTAGGCATTGAGGGAGAAAGGGCCTTAGGCGGGGCGTTCTGGGAGAGGGTCAGTGGGGAGGAAAAGGAGGAGGAGGAGGAAGAGGAGGAGGAGGTGGAGGAGAAGGAGGAGGGGTAGGAAAATATGAGTAGAAAGAGGACAAAAAAAAAAAAAAAAAAACCAGAGGGAGAATTAGGAAGGGGACAACTAGGAGAAGGAGGAGGAGGAGGAGGAGGAGGAGGACGTGAGGGAGTTTCATCTGTGGGGAGAATTATGAGAGTAAAGTTCTGTCGTGCGTGAGAGAGAGAGAGAGAGAGAGAGAGAGAGAGAGAGAGAGAGAGAGAGAGAGAGAGAGAGAGAGAGATAGAGAGAGAGAGAGAGAGAGAGAGAGAGAGAGAGAGAGAGAGAGAGAGAGAGAGAGAGAGAGAGAGAGAGAGAGAGAGAGAGAGAGAGAGAGAGAGAGAGAAGGGAATGTTTCAGAGAGAAGACATGACGATAAAGATACAAAAAGGAAAGGAAAATAAAACTAAGAAAAGAAAAAGATGGTTGAAAAGTGGACTATCTTTGCCGAGGGTTAGCGCGGAGTTTGAGGACCTCGCTCCCTGTAGAGTTTGAGGCCCCGATGTAGAGTTAAGTATTTAAAAGATTGGCGGAGGGAGAAGTTACGGAAGAAAAATTTGGATGGGAAATAAATGTTGAAAAGAGAGAGCGAGGGAGCGCGCGCGAGAGAGAAAGGAAAAGAAAAATATGAAGAAGAGAGTAGCGAGACAAATCAACACAAAAACTGAAATACGTGAACAATAAATTAAAGAAAATAACTTAGAAATGGATAAGGAGAAGCACAACAACAACAACAACAACAACAACAATAACAACAACAAAACTAAATGAATCGAAGACTAGAGTTAAGAATAAATAGAAAGAAGGAAGGAACTGAAGGATAACATAAGAAAAGCGAGTATAGAAGCAACATGATAGGCGGGGAAAATAAAGGGAGAGAGAACAAAGGGAGCATTTTAAAAGGGACGTCTCAGAAAAGGGATGACATGTACGGAGGAGGAAAAAGGGAAGTGTCTCCCCAGCCTCTGACGGGACCATTGAGTAAGGGAGGCAGGGTAGAGTAAGAGACAGGGCAGGGTAGGAGAAGAGAGAGGAGGAAGGAGAAGGAGAGAGGGGAAGGAGGAGGGAGGGTGGGAAAAGAGTCGGTAAGAAAAGAAGGGAGAAAGACAGGAGGGTGAGAGAGAGAAGGCTAAGGAAGAGGTGCAGAAAGGGAGTAAAATGAGTAAAGGAGAGATGGAAAAAGAAAAAAAATCACCAAATCAATGAGGGAAGAAGGGAGGGATGGGAGTGAAAGGGAAGGATTCTGGGAAGGGCGGAGAGAGTAAGAGAGAGGAAAGGAGGGTAAAAGAGAGATGGAAGAAGAAAAACTATTACGAAATGAATGAGGGGGAGAAGGGAAGGAATGGGAGAAAAGGCGGAGGATTCTGGGAAGGGCGGAGAGAGTAAGAGAGAGGAAAGGAGGGTAAAGGAGAGATGGAAGAAGAAAAACTACTACGAAATGAATGAGGGGGAGAAGGGAAGGAATGGGAGAAAAGGGGGAGGATTCTGGGAAGGGCGGAGAGAGTTAGAATTAGGTTAAGAGAAATGAGAGGAGAAGGACGAGGGGGAGAAGGAGGGGGAGTGGGAGAGGGGAGGAGGAAGAGAGAGAGGGAGGGGAGAGAGAGAGAGAGAGAGAGAGAGAGAGAGAGAGAGAGAGAGAGAGAGAGAGAGAGAGAGAGAGAGAGAGAGAGAGAGAGAGAGAGAGAGAGAGAGAGAGAGAGAGAGAGAGAGAGAGAGAGAGAGAGAGAGAAAAGATAGGAGGGGGAACTTTGGCAAAAACAAAATGAGACGAAAAGAGGAGAAAGAGTTCCATGAAGGAGGAGGAGGAGGAGGAGGAGGAGGAGGAGGTAAAAATAAATGAGAAAAAAACGAAAAAGAGACAGACGCGAATGAAGAGGAGAAAGAAGATAGGGAAGAGAAGGAGGAAAAGGAGGGAAAGAGTAGATAAAAATGAAAAAGGAGAGCGAGCCTAATTACTACTCTTTGGAAAAATAAAACAGAGGAAAGACTCGAAAGGCCCGGCAGAGGGGGTGAGGAGGGCGAAGCGACTGGAAGGGGGAGGGAGAGGTCTTGTCTGTCTGGGGTAAGCGAGTGTATGGGAGGCGAGGCACGGCGAGGCGAGGCACGGCGAGGCAAGGCGAGGTGAGTGGATGGGACACTTGAGCGATGCGATGCAACGGACAAAAAGGGAAGAATTGATGCCTCAAAAAAATAATGGTTCAAGGGGCTGAAGAGACTGGAAGAAGAAGAAAAAGAAGAAGACGATGGAGGAAAAGAAGACGAAGACGAAGAAGAAGAAAAAGAAGACGAAGACGACGACGACAAAGAAGAAGAAGGAAGGAGAAAATGAAGACGAAGAAGACGACGAAAAAGAAGAAAAAGAGAACTAAACCGCTAAGGCAGTCAAAGAAAGATTCGGAACATTTCATCATTACACTCCCACAAAAGTTTATGAAGGGGACTGACTATCTCAAGATGAAAAAGTGGGACAAAAAGATAAGTGCTGGAGAGACAGAAAAATCACGGATCGGAGCGGAGTTGAAGCACGGTGGAGCCAACTACGTTAAAGTTCTTTTTTTTTTCTTTTCTTTTTCTCCTCCATCATTTAGGCCTAAAGGGTGTAGCGTAGGCCTGAAGTTCGTTGTAGTAGGACCCTAGAGAGAGAATGGGAAAAAAGAGGGAGAAGAAGGATGGGAGACGGAGAGCGAGGAGGCGAGGCGGAAGGGAGGAATCTACAGTCTATCACAAATTGAACTCTTTCTTTGATCAGCGCCTTGTCCCCGTTCGTACCCCGGGGCACCGCTTCCTCCCGCGCTGCCGTCGTCACGCTCAACCCATTTACGTAGAGTCGTTTCCGCTGACGCTTAAAAGATGAACCTTTTCTCTACCTTCACCACGACTGCTCTACGCCTCGTCACTCTCCCTTCACCGCTAACATGACTATTTCACATCACCATCACCAGCAGACACCATCACACCTATCAACTCTTTCTCCTCCTTCTTTCCTTCTCTCCTTTCCGTCTTCTCCCCTTTTCTCTACCTTCACCACGACTGCTCTACGCCTCGTCACTCTCCCTTCACCGCTAACATGACTTTATTTCACATCTCCATCACCTCGAATCTCACAGCCACCAGCAGACACCATCACACGTATCAACTCTTTCTCCGCCTTCTTTCCTTCTCTACTTTCCGTCTTCTCTCCTTTCTCTACCTTCACCACGACTGCTCTACGCCTCGTCACCCTCCCTTCACTTGTAACATGACGAGTATTATACGTCACCATCACTTCGAGTCTCACAACCACCAGCAGACACCATCACATCAACCAATTCTTTCTCCTCCTTCTTTCCTTCTCTGCTTCCCTTCTTCTCTCCTTTCCTTCCCTCCTGTCCTTCTACTCTCACCTATCATTCAAATATCACTCCACATTATCACCAATAGAACCATTAACATCTCATTACACAGGTTAGCCAAAGCGTTCCTAATTTATTAATGCCGCTGTCATTCTTCACAACCACTAAAGCAACAATAGACGCCATCATATCCACTAATTTCAGTGTCACTCCTTATTACCACTAACATGACTACGAACAGTAATAAGAATACGAATACAGTAAATATATAATGTCTTTCAATATTTATGTTTTTGTCACTCTGAACGACCACAAACACACTTATAGCCACTACCATCACCCACATCTCACTTTCCTGCCATTAAGACTTCAACGACCATTCAGAAAGCCCAACCAATCTATTTATCGGCTTTTCTTTTCTGGCATTCATTTCGCTATCACCCCTCACGACCACAAACACAACACACGTCATCCCAACCACTATTACTACCATGACCATTCTCAGCGTCCAACTAATCCACTAATAGTCTTCTTTTTTTCCTACAATTTATCTCGCTATCGCTCCTTGCGCTCACAAACACAACCGACGCCATCACAGTCATTACCTTCATCTTAATCCTACTTCTGCCACTCCTTACGACCACAAAAAACTACCACGACTATTTTCAGGGTCTAAGCAAATCAACCAGTCCACTTATTGGCTTCTCTATCCCATAATTCATCTCGCTATCACTACTCACGACGACTAACAACAAACGTCATCAGAACCACTACCTTCACCCACATCTCAATACTACTACCACTACCACTCACGACCACTACCACGACCATTCTCAGAGTTCAAGCAATCCACTAAGTCTTCTCTCTCCCACAATTCTTTATCCTCACGACCGTAAACGTAACTAACGCCATCACAACTTTCACTCAAATCTCACTTCTGAAGCTTTTCACGATTACTACCACCACCACGACCCTTCTCAGCGCCCAACCAATCCACTATATAGTAGTCTCCTCTTTCCTACAATTCATCCCGCCATCACTCCTCACGACCACAAACACAACCAAACCCCATCAAAGCCACTATCTTCATCTACATCTCACTTCACTGCCGTTTCTCGAGACCATTAATACCCCCCCGACCATTTACAGCGGCCTACCAATCTACTATATAGGCCTCTTCAGTCTTCCTTACGGGCATCTACCTTGAACAACAACAATAATACAAAGTGACCCAGCCAGCCAGCCAGCCAGCCAGCCCCTCACATCACCCCCAGCTCCTCCTCCTTGCACCCCCCCTCTACCACAAGCCCCCAGCACGCCCCACTAATCAAATAATCCCTGGAAGCAAGAGAGCGAGCGAGCGAGAGAGAGAGAGAGAGAGAGAGAGAGAGAGAGAGAGAGAGAGAGAGAGAGAGAGAGAGAGAGAGAGAGAGAGAGAGAGAGAGAGAGAGAGAGAGAGAGAGAGAGAGAGAGAGAGAGAGAGAGAGAGAGAGAGAGAGAGAGAGAGAGAGAGAGAGAGTGGTTGGTATTGTTCTTTTCATACTTCAGATTTGCTCTATTTCTACTTCCTCTGGACAGTATCGAAAAAGAAAGAAAGAAAAAAAAAAAAAACTTAAACATTGTAAAATTTCTCATTAACATTTATTAAACGAACCTTCTCCCACTACTAATCAGAGACATAGAATAAAAGTTGTCAAAAAGAGCCACTTGAAATTCACACCGATGCTGATACGATGATGTATTTCTGTGCTTTAGGTATGGTGGAGATCTCAAACAAATATCTCGAGCACACAAATAAGTATCACTATCATATCAGTATCGTTATGAGTTTCGCGCGGCTCTATTTTGGTAACGACACGACGCCAATTATCAAGTTGGCCAAATTCTTCTATTCTACGGCTCCGTTACCAACCAAACAAAACCCTTGACCCTCTCCCCCTCTTCACTCACCCCTAACGCCATCACCATTATCCTCCCCCAGTCCTCCTCCTTCTCCTCCTTGTCGTCCTCCACCATTCCATCATTAACGCCATCGTCTTTGTCACCATCCGTCTTCCCTCCTTCACCATCATCACCACCGCTGAGACGCCATCCATGTGTGTGTGTCTGTGTATGTGTGTGTGCGTGTGCGTGTGTGTGTGTGTGTGTGTGTGTGTGTGTGTGTGCGTTGAGGGGGAAAGTTTGCACCCCCTAAAAGTGGTTCTCTAGAGGGTCGATCACATTATCAAGGCGGTGATATATGGGGGTCGTCTCCATGGCCAAAGTCCGCGGAAAATCTATCGATGCATCATGGACTCGAGGGGTCACAGGACAGGGGCGGAGGCGCTGTCCTGAAGGTGGAGGAGGAGAAAAAATGGGAGAGTGATGAGGGAGAGGGACGAGGAGGAAAAGGACGAGGATGAAGAGGGATAAGAGGAAGAAAAAAAAAGGAGATGGAGGAAAATAAAGAAGGCGAAGATGTATGTGATGATGAAGAACAAGTAGAAGCTAAAAAGGAGGAAAGGTAATGAGACTGACGACGTAGGACAAAATAATTATGAAAACCAAATTAGCTAAAACATGGCTGTCAAGTGATAAAAGTATAGGAGTGTGTGTGTGTGTGTGTGTGTGTGTGTGTGTGTGTGTGTGTGTGTGTGTGTGTGTGTGTGTGTGTGAGCAGAGGTGTATAGAAAAAGAAGGCCAGAGAAAAAAATGAGAGAAAAGAACAATAAAGAAAGAGAAGAGAATCGGGAGGTAACTTGATTTTTCTTCACTGAGAGAAAACTGGATGAAGTGAGGGTCAAATGATTGCCTGGCGGACGGGGGGCAGAGAGGGGATTCAGCGGAGCGAGAGGGGGAGGGGTGGGCAGGACAGCGAAAGGTAGGAAAGCTTTGGGTAGACTTTAACACCAAAACCTGTCAAACGGGGGCTTTTTCCAACGTTTATTCTGCACATTTTTTTTGCATTTTTTCCCTTACGGACTTATTTATATTTCTGTTCTGCCTTTGAATTGCCTCTTCTAGTGTAAAAGAAATGTCGCCGTCATTAGACTGATTTACGCCCGGTAGCCTCTGACAGCCCTTGCTCCTCGCTGGCGTAAAACTCATATTCTTGTCACAATTACAATAGCTCCTACGTGGCATCTTCTATTGTCCTTATGGGAGAAAAGCGTTGTAGGCACTTCCTCTTTTTTTGTAATCTTGGTTGTCTCTTCCTTACTGTAGAAAAAACTCGACTCGTGCAAAACCCATCGTGCCGGTTTTCTCTTATCTCTTCTCTTCCTTTTTCTACCCTTCCCTCTGCCATCCTTCTTGCTCTTCTCTCCTCTTCCGAATGCTTTCCTCCCTCTTCTCTCCGTCCTCTTAACTTCCGCATTCCGTCTTCCTTTTCTCTCTTGCCTTTTCAAAAACGCAACTGCACTCTAATTATTACGAACAGATAACATCTAATCCATTGAAAGTATAAGTCAAACATTCATAATTCGAAAATTCAGTTGCAGACAGAAAGACACGCATGCATACATAAAGACAGACAAACATACCGACAAACAAAGAAACAAATATACAAGCGGAAAAACGAGTATGAAAACAATAGAAAACAGCGATAGTCGAAAAACAAATCCAACAGACCTTTAAGCCATAACATATTCCCTTTAATCGGAAATAACTACCATTTCAACGAGGATCAAAGGAAGCGATCCCCGTTAGCAACCAGCGCTTAAATTCAACCTCGGCGTTCAGGTCTTGCTGCGGGTACGAGGGTATTAGGAGCAATCGAAGCAGATTCCCCGGAGCCAACCACTTCTCTGGCTCTGCGGGAGGGATTGTGTCGTGAAGGAGCCGTGAGAGGCGCGAAGGACACGTCACTCAGCTCGCTTTCAGGCAAATTTTAAAAGGAAAGCAAGAGAAAAAGAATTTACGCCCCACTGTTATAAGAAAGAAAAAGTCACTGAATGAAAAATATGCATGAAACGTAACATTCATTATCGGTAGAGTGAAAAAAATGGGAAAATAGGAAAAGAAGATTAAAATATCGTTTCCATGAAGCAGAAAAAATACTGAGATGGAAAAAATGAAAACGAAGACCAAGCATTTTTTTTAATTAGAAAAAAATCACACCTATCGAATGAAGATATCCGCCTAATTATCATAAAACTAAAAAAATAATCGTCTTAAGAAACAACAATGACAACAACAGGGTAATCAGGGTTTCGAGAGAGAGAGAGAGAGAGAGAGAGAGAGAGAGAGAGAGAGAGAGAGAGAGAGAGAGAGAGAGAGAGAGAGAGAGAGAGAGAGAGAGAGAGAGAGAGAGAGAAACAGAAAAAGAAGCGAGATCAACAACAAAATTGGTAACACTCGCTGGGGCCTCTCAACCCTAGAACGCTTTGGCTGCCGTCGTCCGCATCAATACTCGCGCCGCCCGCCAAGCCTCCACCCACCGTGAGCGCGGGAAATCCTTACAAATTGGTCCCTGCAACTTTGGAGTTCTAGGCGCCGAAACAGGTGTGATAGGAACGAGATAAGAGACTGATAGATAGATGGATAGATAAATATATAGATCCATACATATATAGACATAGATAAATATTTAAAATTGCAAAGGTAACCAGAAATGGAGTAAACAGATATTTAAAGAGCAAGAAAAAACTGAGAGAGGGAGAATGTTTTTTTTAGAAAGGAGACACTATGACACTATAAAAAAGTAAGGGGTTTAAGTAAGAACAGACAGACAGATAGACAAATACAGACATACGCATAAAGACAGATAGAAAGATTAACTTACAAAAGCAACACTAACCATACAATGAGCAAAACAGATATTCAAAGAGCAAGAAAGGACTGAAAATGAGAGAAATGATAGAGAGAAAGAAGACGATAAGAGACAACGAATAAAAAACAACGTAAAAGGTTCAGTGAAGGCTAACATGAAGATAAAGATAGAGAGGACAACCAAAGGAGACCAAAAACAGACTGAGAGGGACATTAAGGAGGAAAGACAAACCCGGAGAAAGAGAGAGAAAGAAAAAGAGACCGAGCGCTGGCAGAGGTTCAAGGTCAGGCCGTTCGGTGGGCGCCTGAGTCCCCTAACACGCCCTCAGTGCCACTCCCCGCGCTGTGCCAACATTATCTCCTCGAGCACACACGCTAATACACGCAGCACACTCCGGGGCGCGGCAACAGCAGAGTAAACACGGTAAAAGGATAAGAAAAAAAACTAACAAATAAGAAAAAAACACCCGTGGAAAACTAAACAGTACAAAGGATTGGAGAACCGAGGCAACACAAAAATGACAATAGAAAAATTCCGAAGCAAAAAAAGCAAGCAAACAAACAAACGTAGTCAAGGTAAACAATAAATAACAGATGCGCATACACACACACACACACACACACACACACTTCTACTACTACTGCTACTACTACCACTACTCCTAATCCTACTCCTATTCCTACTGCTACTTCTCCTCCTCCTCCTACTACTACTACAAATAATAATAATACCAATACCAACAAACAAAAACAACAACACTAATAAAACACCTTGCAGCCAATCATACCTGTGCAGTGACCAAAGAGCAGCAGCAGAAGGAAGAGGAGGAGATATGAAGTCCGCCTTACTGACGTCACTGGTAAGGAACCGGGATGGGGGTCGGGGGGCGGGGGATGCTCTGTGGGGGCAAGAAAGTTGTTTGTGTCAGCGAGATGATGGATGGAGGCGACAGTTGGCTCCAGGGAGAGTAAGGGAGAAAGGAAAGGACGGGACAAGGAGGAACTGAGGGACGAAGGGAAGCAGGGAAGGAATTAGGGAAAGGATGGAGAAACCTAAGGTCGGAGAGAAAGAAAAAGAAAAGGAGAAAGGGATGAACGAAGGAAAGGAGGGGGATAGGAGTGAAAGAAAGAAAAGTCGTAGAGGTATTAGGGATAGGTTGGAAAAACAGAAGACGGAGGGACTAGGGAGGCGGTGACTCGGTGGTCAGTATGCCGGCCCTAGAAGACCCGCGTTCAAGTCCAGCTGGCCGTTACAAGCTGACAAATTCAAATCATTACCGATGAACTTAAAAGTACCTACATGCTGTCCTGAAGACCACCTATCAACATGGACTATAGCGAAACCGGCTACAGTGGGGTCAAGGAGAGTTCCGGGAGGTAGCATGAACCAAACTAGATGGCGCCCCGATAAAAAGAACACTTCCCAGCACCACGAACGGGATGGGACCGACCAGCATGCCCCATCAAGATAGTCTACCGGTGCAAGAGGCCGATCGGAAAAAGGAAAGGAGGAGGGGATGAAAGAAGGAAAGGGGGGGGGGAGAGTGAAAGGACGTTACCTGTGGAAGCGTTTCCTACTCCTCCCCTACACAGTCACACGCTAACCCACCTACACACGCAGGGTAAACAAATTGTCCGTGATTCTAATTTCTCTTGCCAGATATATCAGCTTTAATCAACATCATCGTACGGCAAAGAGTAAAGCTGTGGCGATTAAAGTCTCTCTCTCTCTCTCTCTCTCTCTCTCTCTCTCTCTCTCTCTCTCTCTCTCTGAACACCCTCCCGGTACTCTAAACAGTCCGCCGCGTGTTGTGTTGTCGTGGCAGCATTGCAGGCGTGGGTGTTTCGGGAATTTAGATTGGTTGGCCGCATGGATGAATTGTTGAGTTCAAAAGCCGCAGAACACCGTGCGACGATTGCTTATCCGCGGCACAGATAGAATACTCAAACACGAGGCATTCAGCTGATTGGTTGGAGGCTGACAAACCAAGGTATTATTTTTCGGTTTTGTTATACGAGATTAAAGAAAAAATAATTAGGTTATAAAATATATTCCCTTCTAATTTGATTAAATGAAACCCTTACTCAGAGCAATAATTAAAGCGACTATTAAGTTCGTGCAGTGAATAAAGATGAGCCTATGGGATGGGAAGGGGAGTGTCAGATGGGATTTAGGGCGAGCGGTGCACAAAGGGAAGGAAGGGGATATGGTGAAGGATAAAGAGAGAGGAGAAGGATACTTAGAGACAAAATTTGGCCTCTTATAGCGTCCTTATATTCGTGTGTATATTTTGTGTATTACAGAAAATAGTTGCAATCACATTAGAAGTGAGAATGGCTAAAAAAGATGGGGGATGGGATTTGGGGAGAGCGGTAAGTAAAGGGAAGGAAGGTGATATAGAGAAGGAGAAAGAGAGAGAATGATATTGGAAGAGAGAGAAAAGCGTTCGGTCTCCTTATGTTCGTGTGCATCATTTTGTATATCACAGAAAATAGTTGCAAACACATTAAAAGTGAGAATGGCTAAAGATTTTCACAGTCTACACATACGAGATAGTAAGGGAGGGAGACTTGGAGAGAAGGAGACAGGAATGGAACTGAGGGAGAAGAGACGGTATAGCAAGGAATAAAAGGAAACAGAATAAAAAGGGGAAGAGAGAGAAAGGGAAGAGAGAGGAAGAGGAAGAAGTAGAGGTTAAAGACGGAAGAGGAAGGAAAGGAAAGGAAGGAAGGAAGGAAGGAAGGAAAAAAAGCCAAGAAATGGTGTACGTACATGACATAGCAAACCACGAATTACAGTTTCTGAGGCATGAGTTTAAAAATATCCATGATCCTGATGTACGAACGTTTGGTTATTCTGTTTATAATCTTTACTTCTGATGGATGATGTTACTGCTGCTGTGGCTTGGACTTTATGTTATTCTGTTTTCGTGTCAAAGAGTGGGCTGGTGAGATAGTTGTATTTCGATGTCTTCTAACTTTCACGCACCACACAAATGGGCCTTCATGTGTTCCAACTCTGAGAAAATCAATGTTCTTCAGAGAGACCAGTGGCTGTGATGCATGTTCCCTAATCCCTTTCACGTCAGGAGCAAAGTATATACATTTTCTGGCGTCGATCACGTCCAGCTCCACAGACTTGAACATTTGGTATTTGCTGCTAATAACCAACGTATGTAAACGTCTCGGCATCATCGTCTGTCTGAATATTTAATTGCCTGTCTTTCTGTCTAGTGAATGACTGCTGACTGTTTGTTAATTAAATTCAGTCAGTTAGCTCTTCGGTCTGTTTGCTTTGTGTCCATTCCTGTTTTAAACTCTGAGAAAGGAAGACAGGCAGAAAGTAAATGGAACGAAAGCAATAAAGAAAAAAACAGATAAAGCTTTCCCCCCCTTAAAAAAAAGAATAGTTGAGAGAAAATAAAAAAAAGAGAATGAAAGAAAGACTCAAACAAACAAACGGTTAATAGCATATCATATAAACACCCACCCTTTACACCAACCCACTCACCCACCCTCCCACCCACCCACACCCACACCCACCCACACACACACACACACACACCACACACACTTTCTTACCCCCAACTCTCTTCCACCCACGCACTCGCCCGCACACACACCCACACCCGCACGTACACCCACACACCAAAGAGTCAGGCAAGCGAACTGTTTACTTTTAGAAGGTAAACAAACAAAAAAAGCGAGAGTGAGAGAGAGAAGGAAAAAGAACCCGCCTAATGGACCAAATCAGGTGCGGTAAAAAGCCAATATTCGACGCCGGGCTGCAGGTGGCCGGAAGTTAAGGAGCAATATCTGTGCTTTATGCGAAGGCGGCCAGTCTCCCTTGCGCCGCGAAGTCAGGGTGTGGGAAGGGGGATGGAGGGGTAGGGGATGCCGAAGGAGGGGTGATACTACGGGAGGGGATATGGGAAGGTACGAAAGTGGGGGAATGTTGGGGTTTGTGGAAAGGGGAAAGCAGGTAGGATGAAATTTCGGGAGGAGTGGAAATGTCTGAAGAAGAGGAGAAAGAGAGAGAGAAAAGAAGGAAAGAGTGAGTCCTCGGCCCCCTTTGTATGCATGACACGCCTCTCCAGCCACCATTCTTCACCTCGTGTCTCCCCCTTCCATTGTGATGTGTGTGCTTCGCTGCCATTGACTCGCTGGCGGGATGGGAAGGACACGGGCGGAGAGGACGAGTCGGCGGAGGCTTGGGCGGCAAACATAAAAGACAAACTGTTGGAAGGCAGGAAACAGAAGGCGGGGAGAGGAGTAAACTACGTGTTGGAGGAAGAGGGGGAACAAAAAGGACATGTTGTTGGAAGGGAGGAAAGTTAAGTTGGGGAAAAGAGGAGAGTGACGCGTTGGAGAAAGATGAGAACAGAGTAGACATGTTGTTGAGGGCAGTGAAAAGAAGTAGAGGACAGAAGACAGTGTGGCAGAACATGGGGAGCAAAAGGTAGGGAATAAAAAGAGGTGAGAGACAACGAATTGGAGAAAGATGAGAACAGAATAGACGTGTTGTTGGAGGCAGTGGAAAAAAATAAACGACAGAAGACGGTGTAGCAGAACATAGGGAACAGAAGGTAGGGAATAAAAAAAAAGGAGGGAGACTACGAGTTCAAGAGAGATGAGGAGGAGTGAAGACATGTTGCTGGAGACAGTGAAAAGGACAGTGAGGGAACAGTGGAACATGGGGAACAGAAGGAGGGGGAATAAAGAGAGAAGGGAGACCGCGTGTTGGAGAGAGACGCGGGAATATATCAGACATGTTGTTGAGGGCAGCAAAAAAGAATAGCTGTCAAGAAAACAGTGTAACAGAACATTGGGAACAGAGGGTAAGGAACAAAAAGGATTCCACGTTGAAAAATACAGTTCTAAAGGTGAGGAACAGAAAAGAAAAAAACTGTACAGAGGTAGAAAACAGAAGGTGAGGAAGGGAGAAGGCTGCATGACAGACGTTGGGAAAGACAAGCTAACGTGTTGGAAAATGGAGTACTGAAGGTGGAGGACGAGAGAAAACTGAATGATTGGAAACGGTGGAATTAATAGAGACAGTGCTGGAATATGAAGTGCACGGGAAAGGAAACTGAAAGCTGGCGCACAGAGAATACCAAGAGTTGAATCATAAGTCACATAACGGGGGATGAAAGTCAGCGTGTTAAAATATGAAGCACAGAGGGTGAAGAACAGAAAAAAAATAATGAATTCTCGTATATGAAATGCAGAAGGATGGGGAAAGAAAGAGATCCGTTTTAGAATGTAGAGTAGCTATAAACAGAAGATTGTGAAATGAAAGTAACAGGTAGCGTAAAAAGTTGAAGAGCAAGACACCAAAGAAAGAAAACCGCGAGATAAAGTGAAATGGAGCGTTAAAAATCAAAGAACATGAAACCAGAGAAAGAAAATTGCAAAACGAAAGCAAAACAGAGCGAAAGAAGTCGAAGAACAAGAAACTAGAGAAAGACACTTGTGAAATAATAGTAAAATAAAGCGTGAAAAGTCGAAGAACATGAAACCAGAGAAAGAAAACTGCAAATCGAAAGTACAACAGAGCGAAAAAAGACGAAGAACAAGAGACTAGAGAAAGAGAACAGCGAAATAATAGCAAAATAAAGCGTGCAAAGTCGAAGAACATGAAACCAGAGGAAGAAAACTGCAAAAATGAAAGTAATATGGAGCGAAATTGACCTCTCTTTTGGGTACTCTTATCTATTTTCTGCTGTGGGAGCGGCGATATTATATATATACTTTTTGTTCTTTTGTTGTAAAAAAAAAAGAAGGAAAAAGACTGAGGACAAGAGACTAGAGCAGATAAGATTAGAAACGGAGAACGACGTGGAGGAGCGAACGACCCCCAACACCATGCAGTCAGAGTTATATTTATCTGCGTACTTCTTCCCTCGCCGCATAATTTACACTCCAAGTCAAGCGGAAGACACATTTTAGGGCCGCGTGACAGACAATGGACGGCCTGCCTGAGGGTGATGAAAAGTACCCGACGCGGAGGGGAGAGAGAGATGGAGGGAGAGAGGGAGTGGGAGGGAGGTAGAGGGGTGAGGGAGGGAGGGAGGGAAGGAGAAAGATACTGTGTGTGTGTGTGTGTGTGTGTGTGTGTGTGTGTGTGTGTGTGTGTGTGTGTGTGTGTGTGTGTGTGTTTGCGCTGGATATTGTCTTAATCTCAAAAACACTTATTAATCAACCAGTCCTTAAATTTCAACACATTTTTTGAGACTTCAAGATATATAGACAACGAGGCTTATCCATCTAGATTAATTTGTACCACTGATCAAAGCAAACAGAAACAACATCAACAAGCTCATCCAAAATCGCTGACGCACAATGTATTCCACCATGAGATGAGGCGAGGACTTCAGAAAAGCCTAAAACAAACATTCTCTTCAGGTCCTCCGCTTCTGCATCGCTGGCTGCCGTTCACCGCAACCCGCCCACTCAGGCACGTCCATGGGAACCCGGCCAGCAGGATACCCGACCCATCGAAACCTTCCCACCCATCCGAGAAGGCAAGGGCGACACACCACCTCCGATTTGAGTCCCAGGTTGACCCAGTCCTGGCCTCACCGCACCCTCGCGTTCGCCTCTGCCAACACCCGATGCTCACTTGTTCACTTGGAAAAGGCGAAATCGCGGCCCTGTGGAAGCAGACTCAACGAAAAGACGAGGATAAAACCACTCAAGGCTGCCCACTCCTCCAATTTGTGAGGTGAGAGGAGGAGGAGGAGGAGTAAGAGGAGGAGGAGAAGGTGAAGGAGAAGGTGGTGGTGGTGGCAGTGGAGAGGTATCGATGGTGATTCAGCAAAGACAAGAGCGAGGGTCCGGGCGAAGGGAGGAGAGAAGGGGAGCGAGGGGGCCATAAATTAGGTCTAGCGGTGGGGACGAGCTGCTGGCCCCCGCGTCCGTGATAATGGGAGCTGAAGGAGGGCCAAGAAGGGGGCGCCAGGCTTACAGGAGAGTACATTATCAAACTACCGGTATTGTTTGTCATCACTGTCTTTTTTCCTTATCTTTCTATTTATTTATGTATCTTTTCGAACACTAGGTTTTATACGTATTTTTTTTTTTGTCTGTCCTTCTTCCATTCGTTCTTCTTTTGTTTGTTAGATTGTTTGTTTATTTGTTTGTTTGCTTGTTGATTTCTACCAATCTATCTTCCTTCCATCCCTCCTTCAAATCTTCTATTCTTCAATCCTTTCTTTTTTTTCTTTCTCTTTTCTTTCCTTCCTTCCTTTCTTTCTTACTTCCCTTCTTCCATACTTTCTTTCTTCCTCTCTATCTTTCTTTAATTTTTCATTCATTCAGTCATTCATTCTCTCTTTCATATTTCTTTCTTTCTGAGTGTGTGTGTGTGTGTGTGTGTGTGTGTGTGTGTGTGTGTGTGTGTGTGTGTGTGTGTGTATGTACGAGCGGGTGTGTGTATGTATGTATGTATGTGTGTGTAAGCCCGCCTGTATATCATGGCTGGTCTAATCAAGTCTCCTATGCCTTCAATTTTCTTCCCGGCCACACAAAAATATGACTTCATTTCGGAGGATGAGTGCTCGGCGGATCATCGAAGCAACCCTCTCTATTCTCTCCCTTATTGCACCGTTTCTCCTTTATTCCCTTTTCCTCTCTTCGTGTTGTTCTTCTGTTCCGCCTATATACAGTTTCAATTCTTCCTACTGCTCCTTTTCCTTCTCTTTCCTCCCTTTTCCTCTCTTCGTGTTGTTGTTCTTCTGTTCCGCCTATGTACAGTTTCAATTCTTTCTACTGCTCCTTTTCCTTCTCTTTCCTCCCTTTTCCTCTCTTCGTGTTGCTGTTCTTCTGTTTTAATTCTTGTTTTAATTCTTCCTACAGCTCCTTTTCCTTCTCCTTCCTCCCGTTTTCTCTGTCACTCTTTCTTCATGTTCCGTCGTTTCCTTTTCATCTCTTTTTTCCTTTAGTCTCCCCGTTGCTCTTTCCTTTGACTCCTTCCTCCTCGGTCTGCCTCTCGTCACCTCCTTCTGGCATATCATTCCATCTTGGTCCTCCTCCTCCTCAATCTTCCTTTATCATGTTTGTCTTCCTCCTCGGGTTCTTTACGGGGTTCGCTCCTTTCTCCCCTCTCTCTCTCTCTCTCTCTCTCTCTCTCTCTCTCTCTCTCTCTCTCTCTCTCTAAATTACTCAGTTCCTCAGTGTCTTTGTTCTCTGAGACTCTCTCGGAATACTGATTTCAGAAACAATGTGAAACTTTTCTCTAAATTTAAGTCGATGTTCATTTATTTTTTTCTCTTACTTCTCCTCATTTTGCCCTTACTCTCTGTCCTCCTTTCCTTCGTTACTTCTCCTAAAGGGAAGGGAAGGGAAGGGGTGGGAGGAGTACGAAGAGGGATGGGAGGGAATGGAAATTATATAACATGGAAGGGAAGGAGAGAAAAGTGAAAGGAAGAAATTAGAAGGAAAAAGAAGGGAAAGGAAGAGATGATGAGAGGAGATGGAGAGGAAAAGAAAGGCAATAACAGGGAAGGAATAGGAAGAAGAGTGAGGAGATAATCTGAAATGAAAGAGAAGGGAAAGGATGAGACGGGCAAGGGAGAGGGGAGGAAAGAGAGAAGGAATGATAAGGGTGATAGGGCAAAGAAAAGAAAGGAATGAAACGGGGACGATATGATAACGTACGGGAGGGTAAAAGGACATAATTGCAAGAGAAGAGAAACGCCTCGAAAAATGGTCGAGACTTCGTAGCTACCCTGATTCTTCTCTTCTTTTCGGAACGCTTTTACAGTGAAGACAAATTTTCCTGTCGAGTCTACTAGCATGAAACATTTCACTTGGGGACTTTGCCATTTGTATTATTTACACTTTCCTGAATAAAAACCAGTCGCAAAGGGAAAGATTAACGACAATACTTTTGCGTCAGAGGATTAGGTACAGATGCACACACAAGAAAACAAGCAAGGAAAGTAAATTCACGAAATGAGACTCTAATAAAGACACAGTGCCTTAACATGATGAACAAAAATAAACCGACATGAAGTTTGTTGATGTTATTTTGATGAGTGTAAATAAAACTATGTTGAAAAAGAGAGAAGGAAAGAGAGAAAGATAGGAAAGAAGGGAGGAAAGAAAGGAAAGAATGAAAGATTGAAGGAAAGGTAGGAAGGAAGGAAGGAAGGAAAGAAGGGAGGGAAGAAAGGAAAGAATGAAATATTGAAGGAAAGGAAGGAAGAAAGGAAAGAAGGGAGGAAAGAAAGGAAAGAATGAAAGATTGAAGGAAAGGTAGGAAGGAAGGAAAGAAGGGAGGAAAGAAAGGAAAGAATGAAATACTGAAGGAAAGGTAGGAAGGAAGGAAGGAAAGAATGGTGAAGAGCAAAAGTGAAAGTGAAACAACTCGGAGGGCAAGGAGGGGGAGAGGGCGCGGGAACTAGAGAAGTGTTGCAAAGTTGCCTCTCGTCTCCCCTCCCAAATTACTGACACTATGAATGATAAAACAGACTTCAATAGAGAAATGAGCGAAGTCTTAAGAAAACGAACGCTGCTTAGTAACTGTATGAAGCGTATGTTTTAGACCACTTGTATGCTATCTCATAATCTGGAGGAGGATTCACTTTTTTCATAAACTTTAAAGTGTGTGGAGTGAAAAAAGACTGAGGGTCGGGTGAACATTATCAAACGACAGTAAAAATCCTGAAAGTAAGATAAATTCATTAAAAAGAAGTAGGAAAACAGGAGAAAACACACGAGTGATCAATATAACTAAGCTTAACCTTGAAGAACATAAAAGGACACATACCCAAACGGAAGTAACTTTTATATCACAGTATTTCAACCTCTATTTTTTGGGAGTCTGCAAGGGCGAGAGCACATCATCGCCGAGTCATGTTGATTTTTAGCTGCTCTGGAACACTACTTGCATGGAGGCAGACTGTCCTCGCGGCGGGGCGGCGAGGAGACGAGAGTTGTGGCCGGAACTCTGCTTATGGAGACGAAAACTTTATTAATTGACTAGGAAGGGGAAGTTCGACGCTCCAGGTGGTTCATTAGGGGGCTCGAGACATACCGAAGATGGAGCTCATAAAGACGACTCAGTTAGAAAGGCAAAAGTTTTAATTCTTACTTTCCCGGCGGTAAGGCTATTACGCCAGAAATATTAGCCTCGCATATTTCGAAAGGGTTTCATTAATGTTGATTCGACATTACAAATGGTTCTTTTTATTTCTATTTTTTGTTAAAGGAGACATGCCAAGGACTGTAATAAACACTCGCAACACGGTGCTCGCAAAGACAGGAGATACATGAGAAGAATGATGAAGTCTACTTCTAGATGTGCCATGATATCTGAAACCCTTGTGAAGAGCACGATAGTCCTGCAAGATTTGCTCAGACCTTCGATATTTGCTCTTGACTACCATGAGTTCCTCTGGTACGCGCGGCCGCCTCAGCTTCAAGAACAGCCACCCACATGCGGCTTGACAAGAGCCGGGGTCGCCTGAGACCCCACCCGATGTCTTTGTTAACATTGACCGACCTACATTGAATGGAGTCTTTGTGAAGATTGAAGTTCCAAGCTGAAGATGAAAGTTGTGAATACGTAAGATTATCTTGTTGTTGCAGAGAGCTGTGTGGGAGGACAGAAACTGTGTGGCAAGATTTATTAATAAGCTGTAATGGGCAGGGAGTGATGGAGGTGAGATAAGAGGCAGCAATGAGTTGGAGATAAGAAAAATATTCAAAACCCGTAAAAAAAAGGTGAGGCAGAGTGGGCGAATACATTTAGGGTTCAGGAAAGTGATGCCAAAGGAAGAAAGACAGAATTTCAGGTAAGTGTAACCGGCGAGGCGGCGCGCCCCCGGCGTGTGCCCCAACTGACTGATTGATTGTAACCCGATACAACACCCAGCCATGGCTCAAGGTTAAACTAGTTTTAATATTCAGACCTCACATATCTGCTTTGCATATTTTCCGTGAGGGTCCACTTAACAGTTGTGTGATGTTTAACACAAACTAAATCAACTAATTTAAATTTGATATATAGCCGCACGTGAAATATTGAAAACGTTGCCAATGATGAAACTCAGAATGGCACGGCTGGACTCTAAGCCATAAAGTCATCTCGTGTCCTTCATACCAACGCTCACCTTCAGGCGGGTGAATGCAAATGGTTATGAGAGACGAGAAAATAAAATAATAGCAAATAATGAAACAAGATGGGCAAGATAGAAAGCAGGGCGAATAGGACAAGAGAGGGAGGGGGAGTCAGTATACGGAAGCGGTGAGTTCAAGTCCCACCGCTGACAGCTGATAATTTTTGAGCCATCGCTGAGTGACCAAAGATCGCCAATATGCTGTTTAGATATCCATTAATCACCTCGAACTTCAGTTACTTCTGTCAAGGGGAGGACCAGGGGGAGCATGGATCAAGCAGGAAAGCATACCAGGCACCACTGAAGAAAATCCGCCCTCACCACTCACAGGTTGAGGCCTACCACCAACGCGACTGGAAAAAGCCAACCCGCGCTATAGGCCTGAACTTTAAAGAGGATAAAAAGTACAGTGAAGAAGACGGCGAGAAAAGAAAGCATGGCAGGGAGGAATGAGAAGAGTAAGATTAAAAGGATGAAACGTACAGTGAAGAAAAGAGGATGAGCAATGGGACGGGTGTATGAAAGCGAAAAATAAGAATAGTAGGCTGAAAAGGAAGGTAAAGAAGACATGAAGAACAACACAACTACTACCGAGGCACCGCCAAGAATGTCTAGGATGGTGAAATTTCAATAAACCACAGAGCTGACTAATTCCACTCGTGCGGGCGACACATCCAGCTACCGCCACTTAGGAAAGGACATGCCACGACAGAGTGGATAAAGTGGTGTGGAGCACGTTAATGAAGGGAGTGGTCCGTGGCAAGCCTGTGGACCCGCTGAGTTGTCACACCGTTGGGAAGGCACAGCACCGACCGGACGCCCTTTTCCCTCAGTGGCCAAAACAGAAAGGCCTTACTCTTGATAGGGCCTTGTGTGTGTGTGTGTGTGTGTGTGTGTGTGTGTGTGTGTGTAAGGGAGAGAGAGCGTACGCGCCGGGCTGACCTTAAAGCTGCCTGGATCATCACTTTGCCCGGTCGCTACTTAAGCTGCCAGAGGAAGATCCGCCGCGGTGCCTCTCTCGCCTGGCAGCGGCAGCCTCGCCTCCTTCCCTCGCTACCTCGATAGCCCGCCACGGCGCCCCGCTGAGAGCTGAAGAGCTGCTCCGTTCCTAAGGAGGATGGCTCATGGCTCTGGAGGGTCCATGCACCGCGGCCGAATGTCAGTGACTGTTTTTGTGCAGCAACTCTGACTAGGATACGATATAAACTGACCCATTTCACTTTCCCTCACACACACACACACACACACACACACACCTCCCCCCCTCACACACATGAACGGGCTGGCGGTGGCATGAGGAGCAGATGATTGGGTCTGGTCCTGAGTAAGCAGAGGTTGGCAGGTACGGTGAGTGGAGCGCCGAGCCTCTCTGTCCTATGGCGAGCAGCAGCGGCCGGACGAAGCTCACACATAACACGAAAAAAGGAAAATAGGGGCGCAGTCGAACATTTAAGCGTTAAATATGCTCTTTTAACATTATAATTTATGCTTTCATGTACCCGGCGAATTAGCATACATTCAGCATGAGCGCACATCGCGGCACCGAAGAGCTGTGTTCCCGCTCACCCGATGAAAAGAGTCACACGTGCGGGCATGAGTGCACGGCCTCCAAAAAAAGAACAGTGATTGTGGATCGAGGAGGGAGTGTGTGGAGAGGCAGTGTGGCGTGAAAGTGTTCCATTATCGCCACAGCTCTGGACAATGGTCTCCCCTTGGTCTCCCTCTCCTTCTGAGCTCCTGTGAGAGTGGGAGGAGGAGGAGGAGGAGGAGGAGGAGGAAGAGGAGGGCAAGGAGCGGAGAGGGGAAAAAAGATAGGATAATGTTTGGAGGGGCGGGGGGAGAGGGCGAGTGCCTGAGTGTGTCGACAGAAATGGTGCTAAAGGCAGAAGTTTATTTTACCGTCCGCTGAAGCAAAGGCCGGGAGAGAGGTTAAGAACACGACGCTGGCACACACTGGGAAGTTAAAGGAAGCGGCGGGGAGGGTTAGCGGGAAGAGATAGAGGCCGGGAAAGGAGTGTAGGCAGTGAAAGAATGGACGAGGATGGGCGAACACGTGAAATGAAGAGGGGAAGAGGAAGGCAATACAGAGATGAAACATGAAGGAAGAGCAAGTGTGATGAGGAGGAAAAGGGGATTAGAGGAAAGAGAAATAAGCTGGAGAAAGAGAGTAGAGGAAATATATGCAATGGAAGGTGAAGGGAAAAAAGTGCGATCAAGAGAAAAAGAGAAGGTTGTAGAAGAAAGGGCAATAAATGAGGAAATAAAATACAAGGAAAGATAAAAAAAGATAAGTGAAAACGATGGAAAGAAGTAAGCAAGCGGGTAAAGAGATGGACAAAAATAACAAAAAAAAAACACGAGGAAAGGAAAAGAACATGAGGAAGGAAATGTGAGGTAGATGGATGTAGATAATGTCCTTCCTCATCGCTTCTATTCCTCAACCTTTGTCTACAGGTAATACTTCTACTGCTGCTCCTCTCTTACCGCCACTTCATTCCTTCTGCGGCGATCCCTAGTCTTCGTAACGATGGGTGAAAATAGTATCCTTTTCCCGCTCCTGTTCCTCCACCTTTGTCTATATATAACTGCTACTGCTCTTTCCATTCTACCAACCTTTCTTCTTCCATTCCTTCAGGACGTCTCAACATTATTTTATATATTCATAACAACAGCACAATTTGCACCTCTGTATGTAACCTCCATTTTCAGATACTACTACTACTACAACTACTACTACTACTACTACTACTATTACTACTACTAGGACTAGTACTACTACCACTACTATTACTGCTTTTACTACTCTCTCTCTCTCTCTCTCTGACAGTCTCTCAAAATGACTCATCTCGACCATGATCACCATCTTACGGAAGATGATGAGAGAGAGAGAGAGAGAGAGAGAGAGAGAGAGAGAGAGAGAGAGAGAGAGAGAGAGAGAGAGAGAGAGAGAGAGAGAGAGAGAGAGAGAGAGAATGACGAAGAAGGATGGTAAGGGAATAATAAGTAACAGCAGAGGAGATGCAAAGCGCTGGAGGTAGGAAGGGATGGTGATTACAGACACGGAAGCCAAAGATGAAAGGGAGAGGAAGAAGTGGAGCAGGAGAGGAAAACAGAGACGGAGGTTCAGCCAGCAAAGGACGAACAAAAAGAAGAAAAAGGAGAGCTGATAAAAAACGAACAGTGAGAGATGGACGGTGCAGTAGTGCTGTATGGTACAGAAGAATAAAAAATATGGTAGGAATGAAATAAAAAAGAGATATTGGGTGAAGATAAATGCTCTGTAGTTCCTTTTAAGTTTAGGCAGCACTTTTAAGTCATAACCCCCACACCAAACCTCTTTCATCTACATTTAAAAGGAAAGAACAGAGGAAGGAAGGAGGGGCGGAAGAATGAGAAGGAAGGCAGGCAGGAAAGAGACCGAGGTGAAGGGGAAATGCCTTGAACTCCCTTTTGGATGTTGTACTTTAATGTGGGAGGAAGAAAGAGAAAAGAGAGTTGGGCAAAGAGCAAGGAGAGAGACGTAGTGAGCGAGAACAAAAATGAAAAAAAAGGCGAAAAGGAAGATCGATATAAAAAAATGAGTGTTCTAAATGAAGGGAGAAGAGAAGGAAGGATAGAGGGAAAAGAAATGAATAAAGAACAGGTAGAAATGAGGGGAGAAGAGAGGATAACTGGTATAAAAAAAGAAGAGTTGCAATGGAGGAAATGAGGGAAAGGGAGATAAGCAACTAATAGTAGGCTGAAAGAAAAGAGCGAAGGGACAAGAGTAGAACTGGTATGTAATAAGACGAAGTTCAGGAAGGCATGAAATAAGAGAAGGGACAAAAACACATATAACGAGCTGGAAGAAAGTGGAGATGTCAGAGGGGCAAAACCTACATAAAAAACCCCATTAAGTTCGGGAAAAGGAGACAAAAGGGAGGGAGGTACAAGAGCCATATAAATCGCGATAGAAAAAAAAGGAATAAAATGAAAAGGACTGGAATGGATAGCAGGAAGTTCTGTGAGAAAGGAAGAACTATCTGTACACACACACACACACACACACACACACACACACACACACACACACACACACACACAGAAACGCGACAAACATCATTAAATTAGTGTCTTTGGGAGACCATTAGGAAGAGAAGCATGAACGCCAGTGTTGACGGCAATGGGAGGAGGAGGAGGAGGAGGTAAAGACGAAAGGATGAGGAGGAGGGAGAGGAGCACACGGTAAAAGGGGTACGAGAAGAAGGAAATACGATGAAGGGAGTGGCACGAAGGGGGTACAGGAGGAGGAGGAGGAGTAGGAGGAAGAGGGAGAATGGGAAGGCGATAAAGAAGGAGAAAGACACAATGACAAGGAGGGAAAACGTCAAGAAATAAGTGCAGCAAAACAACAACAACAAAAAATCCATTAAGCGCTGAAAAAATGCAACATAGACCAAAAACAAAACAAAAAAAACAGCACCACAAACTTAAAACGAAACAACAGACAACAACACTAACGGATTGTGAAGTGTAGGTCATGTTGCGACCGAATGAAACTGAAGGAAGAAGGAATGACGAGGAATTGGTGAGGTGAGGCGACTCGACCGACATGACGAACCGTGACTCCGAACACACTCCCCTTACCTTTGTGGACGGCACGGCTAATTAACGCAACCTTTGGGGAGGATCAGACCCAGCCGCGGCATCCCGTCCTCGAGATTAAGGTTCATTAGGCAACAAGAGGCGCCTCTCCACCCCTCGCGGCAGCACACAAGACCTATTAGATGGACCCTCGCGCTGCCTCGGTCCCGTCCTTGCTGCGGGTTATCATCTGTCTTTGTCAGGTATCCGTGAATGCAGAACCGCCCCTCTCCTTCCTAATCCTTACTTCATCATGTCATTTGCATCTCCTTCCTTCCCTCCTCACCTCTTCTTCATTGCTGCCACTCATACACTTCCTCTTACTGTCTACTTTTCTTACCCCACCTCTTCGTCCACCCTCTCCATTCCTACTTCTTACTTCATCATGTCATCTTCCTCTCCCTCCTTCCCTCCTCACCCCTTCCTCCTTGTAGCAACCACTCAAATACTTCCTCCCACATCCTAACCTTCCAACCTCCCCTCTTCCTCCTTCCCTCCTAACTCCCTCTTCACTGCTATCTCTCTCTCTTTCCTCCTCATACACCCTTTTTCTCTTCTCCCACCTTTTCGTCCAATCTCTCCCGTCTCTTTTCATTCCTGCTTTTCTTCACAGCTTCCTACATATTCGCCGTACCTCTTCATACTATACCTCCTCATTTCATCACCCATCTTTCCCTCCTTCCGTTTTCATTTTCTCCTCCTTCACAGCTGCCACTGAAGAACCCACTCTCCCATGCTTCTTCTTTATCTCCTCCCACCATAATTCTTTCCTCTTCCTCATTCCTCCACCCTTCGTAGTCTTCCACACGTCGTGCTTAATCTCATCTCCTTCTTCCCTTCACCCTTTGCCTCACTCTTTACACCTACTTGCTTTCTTTATTCCGTCTCATCTTTCCTAACTCCCTCTCCCTCCTCCCTCCATCTCACATAATCTCTCCACACCCTCCATACCCTGGCAACGTTTCCTTCCTCGCTCTCTCTCTCCTATCCCTGTCTCCATCCTCACACCCGCACCCACACCCTCCTTTCCTTCTCCCACCTCCCTCCTACCACCTCCCCCCAACCTCCAGCTGCCTCTCATTACGGCTGGCTTCCTCCTCCCTCAATACCAGTAGATGAACGGACAAGGAGGGCTCTTGTGGCCTCTCCAGTGAAGGGGTTTCGTAATTCTCATCTCATACCTGTTGGACGACAATCAGGCAAAGTCAGAGGAGTAATATCAATAGACTCTCGCTTTCGAACACGGATGCTGAATGTTGTTGTGAGTAGGTAGCTTGCGGAGGCGAGTAGTGAAATGCAAAGGGACAGCACCGTAGAGTTTATTAAGAGTTAATGTTTCCACCAACCTGACTCGAAAGTACTCATGACCAGATCAAACACACTGAACTCTACTCATCATATACGAGGCCCGGTGGACTGATTTTTATATAACCGTAATATATCCACTTTAAAAGCCTGTGATTATGCATGAGATTCTTATAGATGCATGAAGGCGGTTTGAATACTTAAGTCAGTGGTTCTCAACTGGTGGTGGAGTGATAATCATGACCTTTCTCTATTATGAAAGTGAGTGATTGGTTTACGTATATATGGAGTAACTGCTGATTGAAAACAAACAATGTGCATCAGAATCTGTTACATATGCATGGCTCAGCACTGATTCTTAGTGAGTGCTGTCTTTTTTATTTGTATTTGATTATGAGAATGAGTGACCCATATGTCGTTTTTTTTTCTCTTTCATTCCTTTAGTCCCTCCGTTCATCACTTCCCTCTTCACACAGTCACTCCATCCTTCGTCCCAATCTCCTTCCCTTTCTCCTTTTCTTCCCTGTCCTTCGTCCTTTCATATCCAAATAAAAGCGCCTCATCACCTTTAATACCATCAGTCAAAAACCCAATAAAGATCATCAGAACTTGTTGGAGATGCGTGGAAATGGCTTAGTACTTAGTGATGTTCTTAGTTCTTTATAGTTATCAGAATGTGTATTTCCGTGCATAACAAACTGCGATATGATTGATGTCTCGAAACGAACAGAGAGCCCTAACTGGTACTGGTGATTAACGGGTGGGGGAGGGCGTATAACTAGACAATGGGATATCTTTCTGCTTTCATCAGGTTTTCATGAGGTAGGTAGTCAGGTAAATTATGAATAATATATAGAAAAAAAAGTGACCTATTTGTAATTTGTTGTTACTACATATTGCCCTTTCATGTGTAAAGGTAATTATTGGTCGAGCCAAACTGTTATTATTTACAGATCAGTTGTATTAATCGCCAGTTGGATATTTAATTGGCTCAGGATTAAGTGCTTTGATGTATATTACGCGTACACACACACACACACACACACACACACACACACACACACCACCACTATTACACCTCACATATACAGATCAACCTACTCTCTTCCCTCTTTTCTTCTCTCCCTTCCTGTTTTGTCCCTCTATTTTCTCCACTTTCTTTACTCCCTTCCTTCTCTCTCTTTTTTCTTTACCTCCCTTCCTACTTATCTTTCCATTGTTAATTCGTTTATTCCCACCACCCTCTCTTCACGCCTTCCCTTCAGTCCCTTTCCCTCTCTCGTCCCTCTCTCTGTATCCACTTTCTCTAATCCATTCCTGTTCTCATTTGTCCCTCGGTCTTACTCTTTTCTTTACCTCCATTGCTACCTTCTTCCTATTTGGTCTTCCTACTTCTCCTGGCAGTTGTTCAGTGTTTCTTCCTACTGTTCCTATGTTTAGTTTCTCGTTCCTCCTCAAGCCTTCCCCATACCCCTTGTGCACTTTCTCTTTCTTTCTCCTCGTCCCTGTTCTTCGTCCTCTCATAGACTACGTGCCCGCCGACCCTAAAACGCGCCTCACCAAAATAAATTTCCCGGGTCGAGCTGACAGAGACGAAGTGTAGGAACATTAAATTCTGGTCGTGCAAAGAGTAATATAGTATGGAGGATATTGCCTGGCGCCGGCTTAACGTCCTCAGCGGTGCCGCACTCCACTGAGAGATGGCGCTGATCACGCACTTCCTCCGGGCACCTGGTGTTGTTTTTGTTCTGATGCTGCTGTTGATGATGGTGATGGTGGTGGTCATGGTGGTGGTGGTGGTGGTGGGGTTCGTGTGAATAATGTTGATAGCGTTGTTACTGTTGTTGTTGTTGGTGGTGGTGTTGGTGGTGTTAGTGGTGTTGGTGTTGGTGGTGCTGTTGTTGTTGGTAGTGGTGTTGGTATTGTTGTTGTTGTTGTTGTTGTTGTTGGTGGTGGTGGTGGTGGTGGTGGTGTCGGTGGTGTTGGTGCTGTTGTCGTTGTGGTGGTGGTGGTGGTAGTGGGGTCGTGTTGCTGTAGTTTTATATGATTCTGGCGTTGTTGTTGCTATTGTTGTCACAGTTGTTGCTGGTGCCGCTGCAGTTTTTGCTTTTTTAAATATTAACTTTTCGTTGTTACGGACTAGTTCGCGGCAAAGCTTACACAATTTGTTTTACTCTAGATCAATGTATTTTCTTCAAAGCTCTTTCCTTCAGCTTTCCTCTCTCCCCTTCATCTCCTCCTCAGCATCCTCTCCCTTACGATCCGGGTCTACTCCTCTATGATAACCTCTTCCCTTCAGCTGTTATTCCTTCCTTTTTCCTCCTCTTCCCCACGATCCGCGTCTGCTCCTCTATGATGAACCCTTCCCTTCAGCTTCCCTTTCCTGCCTCCTCCTCATCTTCCTCCGCGTCCACTCCTCTATGATGAACCTTTCCCTTCAGCTTCCCTTTCCTGACCTCCTCATGCCACACTTCCTTAAGGACGATCTGCCTGAAGACCGCCGTCCTCCTCTCGTCTGCTCGCGACTAAATGAGATGACATTAAGACCCGTCTCTCAGGGGGGCAGACGAAGGGGATGCTTTAGCGTCACTCCTTAGTACTGTTTCAACAAGCTTGCACACATTCACCCTACATGTTTTCTAGACAACACGCTCCTCACCGGGAGACACATATACTACCTTTGACTTGTGTGACTTTAGAGAGGAGTATCTAAACGAAACCTCTCCAGCAAATATTACAAGCTTTGAGTGGCAGACACAGGGAAGTGACAAGTGACTAAAACAACGTTTATAGAAAGGAACAAAACAAAGTGAATCCAGCAACAGTACACCTTCTTCGAGAGATTTGTGACTTGAAATCAAATCCGCATCGAAGCGTCTCCGTAAAATCTGATATTTCGCCAATCAAGCAGCATTCCGGGCCCCGAAAACTTTAGATCGAATGAGAGGCAGGAAAGGTGTTTGCTCTCCCCAGTGACTTCCAAGGCTCGTGAGCACAAGGTCTCGTCGTTTATAGCTCTGAGGGTTCTAGAGCTCGAGAATTTTCGAAAACAAATGATAATTTTATAATCGTGATATCAATACAGCATACAAGAAGACAAATATTCAAGAGCCTCAGAGATATGGCTTGACACACCATCTACAATCTCGAAGGTTAAAAATCTCAATGACATTAGAAACTTGTGTGGCAATTACAGCGTCATGAGGGTAGTACAGCCGACCGTACCTGAGGCAATAACACCAATAAAAAAGATAGACAGAATGGAATACGAAAATGAGGACTCTGTATACAGGAAGGTTTTTGGCAGTTAAGAGAAAACAGATCAATAAAAACATCGCTGTTTAAAATACACGTTCATTTTCTTAAGCTTAAGGTAATATAAGGAGGCTATTGGTGCGTGCTGTTTTATTTTTCTCTTTTATTCCTATTTCTCCACAACATATTTACTTGCGTTCTTCTCTCCCTCCCTTTTCTACAACTCTTATATTCTTTCAATCTCTTTTTCCGCTAATGATACGGATTATGAACGCTAAAATTAATCTTCATATATAATTTCTCTAATAAATTTCGTATATTTAATTCTCCAACACAAACACTTCCCTTTTCATCAGATATTTCATGCAGTCATTTTCTCTATCCTGATTTCCCTAAAACTACAACAAACAAACAAACCTTCAGTTATTTACTCCGTCCTCATCTCTTTTCCAAACTATCCACCTGTTCTACCCTTCTCTCTTTCCCTCGCGTCCTCTGCCCTCCCCTTTCCTTACATCCCCTCGTCTCCTCTCAGACACTTCTTATTTTCCAACTTCTTCCGAAAGGTTCAAAGTAGATTTTTACTTTTTCCATAAAACTTTCTCAAAGCGCCCCTTTAGTTGCTTGTCTCAAACCCCTCCTGTGTACCTGCCTCCTCCCCTGGTCCTCTGCCTCAATCTCACTTCCCAGCCACTTGCCCCCCACTCCTACCTGGCCCCCACCCCTACCAAGCCACCTGCCACCCCCCCCACTCCTACCCAGCGACCTGGCCCCCACCCCTACCAAGCCACCTGCCATCCCCCCCACACCTACCCATCGACCTGCGCCCCACCCCTACCAAACCCCCTGCCCTTTCCCCTACTCCTACAAAGCGACCTGCCCCTCATCCCCACCGAGTCACCTGCCCTCCCCCCTACTCCTACCCGGCGACCTATTTCAATCTCACTTCCCAGGTCCATGTCCCCGTCTCTCTCGGTGTCAGGTCAACCCTGTCTGGCCCAGCAATAAGCCTAAAAACTATAACAATAGCTATTTTTTTTCAAGTTTAACCCATATTCAGCCTCCTTTGTTCTTCTTGTATCTTAGTGAAAAAATGATGTGAAATATTAAGACCGGCTACGGCAGGCATCCACGACACCCTCAGGCCCTACGTTGGTTTGTTCTTCCACGAAATATGAATGCGTCCCCGGTGGTGGCAAGGGTTTGAGCTGTTCCCGGGGGGCTGTTGACGGTGAGAGGGAGGGGTGGGGCTTGCGGTGGGGATGAGATGGAGGAGGGAAGGTGGGGCTGCTGGTGATGAGATGAGGGGGGAACGGGGGGGCTTGCGGTGCGTCCTCGTCGAATGTGATAGGGTTCGACGAGACTTCCGCGTGAGACAATCAGCTCAATCAGACAACTCCAAGACAAGGGCTCAAACTTTGCCCCGAAATTGGCCTGAAAGTCAACTGAAGAGTTTGGGTGGAACCACTGAGGCTTTTGTCCTATCCGAACCTTTCTCGACAGACACACACACACACACACACACACACATGAAGATAACTTCAATATACACAAACATTTCTGTTAGTCTGTCTGTATGTCGATTTGTATCATAGTGTTTATCAATGTGTGTGTGTGTGTGTGTGTGTGTGTGTGTGTGTGAGAGAGAGAGAGAGAGAGAGAGAGAGAGAGAGAGAGAGAGAGAGAGAGAGAGAGAGAGAGAAAGTTAAAACCTCACCCACATAATCAATCAGCGTTACATAAGTCTCACCCTCCCCATCGGACCCTGTGAGGCAGGTAGCGGCGCAGCGGCCCACCTGAAGCATGGCAGCGCGGCGCCAAGAGTCACGGCGCCGGCAAACACTGGATAACGATCTCGGAAGGGCCGCCGCGCCGCTCTTTATGGAGGAGCCAGGCACGGTACGCTGCCTTCACCCTGCTCCTCCCGTCTTGCCTAACCCGCTCTTCTTTACTCTCATCTCTGCTCCCATCCTACCCTATTCTTTCCTTTATCTTTGCCTAACCTTTCCTGTCCTATTCTATCTTATCTTATCTCTTATTCTACTTCGCTCGTACACCTCCTGCATACCTGATCTGTGCTTTTCCTATCCTCACCCCTACTCTTCCTATCCTTTTTTTCTTATCCTCCCTGTTATCCTCTTCCTCTTCTTCTACCTCGCTCGTACACCTCCTGTCATACCTGATCTGTGCTTTTCCTATTCTCACCCCTGCTCTTCCTATCCTCTTTTCTTATCCCCCCTGTTATCCTCTTCCTCTTCTTCTACCTCGTCCGTACCCTTCTTGTATTGCCTCATCCTTGCTCTCCCTATCCTCATCCCTGCTCCTCGACCCTATTCCTCTTATTCTACCTCGCCCGTACTCTTCCTCTCTTGCCTTTTATATTCCTCACCCCTGCTCCTCCTATCCTACTTTGAGCCTTTTTCTCTCACTCTGCCTCGCCCGTACTCATCCTCTCTTGCCTGCTCCGTGCTTTTCCTATTCTCACCTCTTCTTCTGCTGTACTATCTGGATCCTGCTCATCTTATTCTGAATTGCTCTTGTTCTTGCTATCCTACCTTGACCCTGTTTTCCTTATCCTCCCTCGTCCGTGTTTTTGCTATCCTGCGAACATTCGGAAATAGTTCCGACTTGTGTAAAACAGGTGGCATGCGACAATATAACAAGAAAAAAACCGATTTGAGTATTAAGAAAAAATCGCAGAATACGTATTTATATGAATCGAACTTTATCACCCATATATTCTGTGCACGAAAAAGAGGTAACAAGCAAAAGCACCAGCAGCAGCATTAGCAGCAGCAGGAGCAGCAGCACAACAGGGGCGCACTCCCACCCTTCGTCGCGGCGTTAACGAGGTCTCGGTGATGGACGTGGGGGAAGGCCGCTCTGCGAGGCGCCCGGGAACTACTTCGTTTCATCTTTGAGAATTTTAGGAACATAGCACAAGAAAACGAGGACTTTCCGGCGGTAAATCGTAACTTCGGTCGTAATCCAGCAAGCGGCCATCAGAGAGGAGTTGGAGGCGGCGGGAGGAGGTGAGGGAAGGGTGAGGGCGAGGGTGAGGGGTGGTGGAAGACACATCCCCTTTGCTAGTGCCCTCTGTCCTGTTTGTGTGTGTGTGGGGGGAGGGAAGGGGAGAGTAAAATATAAAAGCCGCTCCTCTGTCATGTAGCTACGCGGATAGTTTAACATGTCTAGGAAATTTTTAAGCATTTAGTAATAACATAACATCCGTCTCTCTGTCTGTATGTCTGTCTCGTCTTTTTACCCGTATATTTGTTCGTTTGTGCTTGTCTGCCTGTATCTCTCTCTCTCTCTCTCTCTCTCTCTCTCTCTCCGCTGTAAATTCTAACTTTCCTCCACTACGCAGAATCAACCACAAACTTATCCCACTCACCCAACAAACTCATCCCACTTGAACGCCTCATATTCCACTTTAAATCCCCACCACACACATCCTGCACTTCCCTGGACCCTTTCTATCCCCTTTCTGCCGCCTCCGTCCTCCTCCCTTCCCCCGACCAGGCAGTACCGCACCCTGGAGAATGCTCAATCCATGGCCGGCAGAGGGTCAGAGGTGAAACAGGAGGGTAGGCAGGCAGGCGACGTCCCTCCCCTTCCCTCGCTAGTAATTAAGAAAGCTTCCAGCTCCGAGGACCATTCCAGGGTAACGAGGCGAGACTCTCCCGGGGTGAGGCTCAAGAGGGAGCTCCTACAATCAGGCGGCATCGTCAAGTAATTGCTTAAGGGATTAGCCACACTCACACGTGCCACTCGTCGGGCCATCTGCATGTGCTCCAAACACGGGAGGCTTTGAAGGGAGCGCTTAACCAGGCTGTGAAGCGTGTCTGGCTGAGCAAAGGGTGTGAGGTGGAATAGCGAGGGAAAATGGCGTGGGAAGTCTGAAGGGGATGTTAAGGGTGGCAGGGTGAGCAAGGAATATTGGTGAATGTTTGGTTGTGGTGGTAGTGGTGGTGGTGGGCACAGGAACGAGGTCAGTGAGGTGCAAGAGGCATAGAAAGGGTGGGACAAGAGCATGCCGGCTGCTTTGCGATATACATAAATTTTCGTTCTGTCTGACACTGACTTTGAAGATAAGAGACGACAGGGATGAATGATAGAGGAAGAGAGCGCTGAGGGAGAAATAGATGAGAAAACTGCTTGAAAATACTAACCTTTTCCTGGCATACGGTGTAATGGGCTAAAGTCTGAATAAGGGGGAGATTGTTATAATACTAGTTAAAATTTGCAGAAGCTCGAAAATTTTGTTACAGCGATACCGACACGAAAAATGAGGCTGCCGTACAACTTCTACTACTGAAAAAATAAGTGCTTTCATCATCAACAGTGGACATAAAAAGGATAATAATCGGAGATGAAGTTAAGAATATCCAAAATTGTCCTTGAATTGCCGTCAACTGTGCAGACAGAAATCTATATCTTGAACTTGTCTTGAGGTTTTGGTATGAAGGAAAAAATACAAAAAAGAACAACGGCTTAAATATGTAAATTCAGGCCTCAATTGAAGGATAAAAAGTTAAAGAGAGAGAGAGAGAGAGAGAGAGAGAGAGAGAGAGAGAGAGAGAGAGAGAGAGAGTCCTGTTTAGCGGAACTGGAATGAGGTAATGAGGAGCACGTATCTATTTTCCTCATGAAGTCCCAAGCAAAAGTGGGAGTAAGGAGAACGCAGATGAGGATGGGGATGATGATGATGCTGTGGAGGAAGAGGAAGTTAAATGAGAGGAGTAAGGAGAGAACGAGGTTGGAAAGTGTTTGCAGGAAAAAAGAAAAAAAGAAAAGTAGGAGGAATGGAACTAAATGATGATACGAAGGAAGAGATGGAGATGGATTTGGGAGAATAAAAGAGAAATTAGGAGGAGGATTACAGGGACGAGTTTGAGCAAGAGGCGGAGGAGGAAAAGGAAGATGCTGGAGAGAAGGAGCAAGAGTGGGGGAAAAGAGGGAACAGGAAGAGTGTTAAGGAGTCGTAGGAGGTAAAAAAGTAATCAAAGTAAGAAAAGAAATATGCTAAGGAGAAGGAACAAGAGTGGAAGAAAGAGAAGGGAGAGGAGACCGTGAAGGAGTCACACCCGTAGGAGTTAGAGAAGAAGGCAAAGGAGGAAAAAGAAGATGCTAGGGAGGAGGAGCAAGAGAAGGAAGAGTCGGTGCCGTAGGAATTGGAGAAGGAAGAAAAGGAGAAAAAGGAAGATGCTGGAGAGAAGATGCAAAAGTGAGATAAAGAGGAGGAACAGGCGAAGAGGGGGTAGGAGTCGGTGCCGTACGAGGTAGAGGAGGAGGCAACGGAGGAAAAAGATAGATGCTGGAGGGAAAGCAGAAAAGAAGAGAAGGAAGAGAAGGAGGTGTAGGAGTCGGTGCCGCAGGAGTTGGAGGAGGTGGCAGAAGAGGCAGAGAGGTGGAGGACCAGGCGGAGAAGGGGTGTGCCCGAGGCCAAACGGGGACTAATAGCAACATTTATTCTGGAAATGGCAAGAATTACGGCGCTAAGGGGGGCGGGGCGGGGCGGGACGAAAGAAAGTGCCGAGGGAGGGACGAGAGAGGGAGGGGCAAGGGGGAAAGGAGGCGAAATATTACCCTTTGTCTTGTAACGTACCCAATTTTTCCTTCGTTAAAGAGCTGCGCAGTGCGATGATTCGTTGCCTGGGATGTGATGAGGGGGAATTTTCTCCTGGCCTAAAACGAACTGGGCAAACTTTTCCTTACAAACCTTAGAGGCTCACACACATTAGGGGAGTGAAGTGGTAAAGGAGAAGGAGGGAGGGAGGGAGAGAGGGAAGGAGTGGGGGGGCAGAGAGAGAGAGAGAGAGAGAGAGTAAAGCGTTATTGAAGAACATTAAACAAACAGAAAATAAAGGAAATATATTAGGGAGGTGGTTGGCGGTAAGCAATGGTAAGGCAAGGTAAAGTAAGGTAAGGTAAGGTTAAGTATTGTAAATAAGGTAGAGTAAGGTAGGGTAAGGTGTGGGGTGGGGGAGGCTGGTTCTCTGTAATACTTGGATACCTGGTGTGGAGACAAGGGTGTAATGTATATAAGATCACACACGTTTTATGTCCCAGTGAAAGAGAGAGAAAGAAAGAAAAGAAACTGAAGTGACTTAAGGCTTCCGCTAGGCCATACATACGCACGTCACTTAGTGTAAGGCTCTTTTTGTTATCTCCGTAACGGTTAGGGTAACTCCGGCCTGACGAGTGAGGTAACAGTCCGAGCCTAAACACGCACCACCTAAACGTATCCTAAAAACCTGAAACAAGGGGAGGTAAAAAAAAGTGAAAGAAAGATAAGACGATGAAGGTCCATGTAAACGCTTAGTTCCTTGTGTTTATATGAGGGACCTTTGGAGAAAATTACGTCACTGAGGGAGGGGACAGAGAGAGGTAACAGAAGCGAGAGGAAGGTAAGGTAGGGTGAGGTGAGGTGAGATAACTTGAAGGTGAGCGTCAGCGCTTCGACATCATAACGCCGGGCTTCTCAACTGTCAACAATATACACAGTTACTTGGTATCTCTAGAGGACACCCCGACACATAGCGAGGGGCTGAATGAAGGGAAAGGGTGAGGTGAACGCTAACATGACAGAAACGATGGATGCGGGAAAGTTCAGACGGGTTGATGGCAGGAGGAGGTGGTGATGGAGGAGCACGGCGGTGAGGGGAAAGAGGAAGAGGAGGAGGAGAGGAAAGAAGAGGAGGAGGCAGGGAGTGGTCGTGCTGATGAAGGATAAATAAGTTAAAGTAAGGTGATCCAAAGAAGGGATAACAGGGGAGACTTGGGTATGCAGGAAAATAAGTATATTATTTCTTTACAAGACAAAATTAAGGAGGTCGATTCTTTCACAACTTCAGAGAAAACTATCCGGGAAGATGGAGGAGGAGGGCGTTGTAATCGGTGGGGGATGAGGCGTGAGGAGGGAGAGTAGAGGGGGATAGGAAGGAAATGGGGTAGGAGGAGGAATGAGACGAGTGTAATAGGTGCAAGAGAGGAGGGGAGATAACAAATTTGGGAGGAATGTGGTAAAGAATGAGGAGAAATTACATGCATAAGAGTTCAAGGGGCGAGGATTTAACATAGCGTAAAGGGGGGAAAGGGGAAAGAATGGGAGTTAATGGGAAGTGAGGAGGAGCGAGAGTTGAAGGGGGCGAAAAGCAGGACTCCAGGAGGTAAAGGAAGCAAGGGAGAGGGTAAAGGGGAATGGGGGAAACGAGGGGAAAGGAAGGGAAATAAGGGAGAGGTTGGAGAGGGAACGCGGGGATTAGGGAGGTATATAAGGGAGGAGTGGGAGTAAGGGGGAGTGAGGAGAGAAGGGAGGGAAAGCAGGGAGGTGTGGGAGTAATAAGGAGGGATGAGTGGAGAAGGGAAGGAGATAAGAGGGGAGTGGTAGGCGGGAGGATCTAGTATGTGAAAGAGACGGGAGCCGCAACCCTTCTTTAACCATGTACTTTAGCAGCAGCGTTCACCGTACATGATTTTTATTAATTTTCTGTTATGTAGCTTTTTTTTTATCACCTGTACAAGGATAATAATTAGGTGGAAATTCGACCTTTATTCCGTTGAAATCGAGTCAGCGCATCCATCGTAAAAATATATTCACAGGCGGCTGCGGCGGACCAGGGCAGATTAACAAACCTCATTCAAGCCAGAGGGGAAATAAAGTGAATTTGAAATATACATTTGTACTCCTGGCACCGAACTCAAACTCCAGTAAAAAAGCGTTGTGTGAGAGAGAGAGAGAGAGAGAGAGAGAGAGAGAGAGAGAGAGAGAGAGAGAGAGAGAGAGAGAGAGAGAGAGAGAGAGAGAGAGAGAGAGAGAGAGAGACTGAAAATACTTATATGATAAAATGTGAGCAGGAGGGATTTGCAGAAGGATGAAGAAGAGTAGGTGAGGTAATTACAGATGGGTCTGACACAGGCATTTGGGTTTTTATTTGCAGAAATGCTGCTGCTTGCACCTCCGTAAAAATCAAAATTATTGTTTTTTGAGTCGTAAAGATGGTGACGATGATGACTGGTATTTCTTTTGACTCTTGAAGCAAACTCAACCTCTGAAGCAGAAGGAATAGAGGGAAAGAGAGAGGAAAAAACCATGGAGGATACAAAGTGACATAGAAAAAAGATCTCCTAAAGTCTTGATATGTTTCGTCACCATCAGTGCTTCCCATTGATAGCTGTGAAGTCTCCGTCTGGGCCCACTTTACCTCCGTAAGCACTAACGGAAAAAGTTTAGATAACTTCCCGTCCACACAAGGAGGCGATGAGCAACTCATTATCAGTATATCGATTGCCGTTTCTCTGCTGCAAATTGGTTTCCCGCTTTCCTTCCTCTCCTCCCCGCAACCCTTCTTCCTCGCTGCAGCGTCGGCCACAATCTCTCTCCCCGCAGCTTAAAACATCCTATGTCATGAAAATAGATTTGAAGTCCAATTATTTGACAGTAGCAAATCAATATTTGGATTTACACGAGGCGAACAATTGCCGTCCTGTCAGACTTATTGTTCAGACTTTAGAGGCGCGCGACAAATAGCCGCGGCCCGAATGCTCGGCGCAGAGAGGCTAATGGGATTACTTTGTCACTAGGGCAGATTCTGTCTTCCTGTCGCATAACGGCCAAACGGTTTTAAATGTCCATATTTTGCAATAATTACTGGTATGCCTCTTAACTTCACTGACATAACAAAGTAAATAATGTTGCTATATATTTTTTTTTCATATAAAAATGTATTACAATCATGAGGTTTACATGTTGTTTGATTAACTAGTTCTTACAGCAGAGCCGTAGAATAAAAATTGGAATTGGCGTTCTTTGCTGTGAGTCACAGATTAGTAAACAGCATCCTTGAGAGACATCGGCAGCAAACTGTTCATTGTTACAATTTGATAACTATGAACGTTCGTGCACGCCACTAACTTGATTTATGCACCTCAGACAGGCGGCGTCATTCCCTCTTGTAATCTAGTTATTCACTTATGGATGTTGCCAGCTGCAGTTCCTTAATCCTAAACAAAATTTTGCATCAATATAACGTAACACAATAATCTGACAAGTAATATTTTTGTCGAAGATATCAACATAAATGGTTTGTTTCCAATCAAGTGTTAAAACTATATCATTCACGTGCATTTCCACACTCACTTTTCTTCAGCCAGAGAAACGAATCATATATTCCAACGAGTTCTTGGTCGCTATCCCGCCCCCGCTCAAGCCCTGCATCCCCGGACCTGTCATCGCTCCCTGACAGCCGCCTGGACTGCCGCAGACAGCTTAGCACGAATCTGCCGCCTCCCCGTCATCTTCAGCGGCATCCGCCGGAACGCTCTCCCCTGGCATTACGGCCCCATCCCAGCCAAGGCGAGATATTCACACACACACACACACACACACACACACACACACACACACACACACACACACACACACACACACACACAAATACATACACACATACATGCACACACATACATACCCCCCCCTACACACACACACTTATGCTTCGTGTCACATACTTCAACATAGCTTGCCTTAACTTAAATTTTAAACAGATTTGATGGTTTTGATTGAAACGTTAAACTAAGCAGTGATACGTTATAAAAAACATAGTAAAAACATAAACAAGTGAAAAAACATCTCATAAATGTTTATATCACTTATGTATCATTACTATTGGCAAGATAAATTAAATGGTTAAATATAAACAATTTCACCGTATAGAGAGGACTCACATAGACAAGATTATAGATAAAATGCAGTATAAGAGAAAATTTGAATATATTAAGCATGTCGCATCTTCCTCTGGAGCAGCGCGCTCCTGTACCTGGGGTCACTGGGTATCGTTGTTGGCGCTGGTGTGAGCGTTAAGCCATACATTAATGCTTTCATGATTCCCCCAGACAAATACTTATTTATCTCAGGTCTCTTGTTTTTTGTTATATATACTCAGAGCTTTTTTAAGTTTGTAAGTTCTGCTACTGATCAAGAACCAACGGAAATTACGGGATAAAGGAAGTCAGATGTATGGCAGGGGAATGGAAAGACGAGTGGCTGCGAGGTAAAGAGTTCATTATAATACGAATAATGATTAGCGTGCTCAATACTCGTCCTGCTAACATATGACTTGTACAGTGACGAAGAGTCAATCTGTTCTGGGGGAGAATAAATTAGAATGTTCGCGCTTCCACGCATGTGAGCCACTGAGTATTGTTAACATGGTTGGCTGTGTCCGTAGACCTTTCCGCGGCGCAAAAGATGAAGAAATAAAGAAGGCAAGAAAACTAAAGCATGGTTTGACCTGTTAGGTTACGTGCCTACATAAGCGAAATTTAAATAACGCGTGTTTGCATAACGAGGCAAATGAAAATTGGAATACAGACAAATCACCTACAATGCTCGGGATATTCTTTACAGTCTGGGATCAGCAGGAAGACAGCGTGATGGAAACATACTCCTTCCTCTTCGTTGAGCTTATTTTTTCCTTGAGCCGAGCATAAACCAGAGCAGCCACGGCGACGAACCTTGCATCCTTTTCCTCACCAGCGCGCCAGCAGGTGTTCATGACAGGTAAGAGCGACAATCCTGTGTCTAAGATGGAACATGTCGGTCCTAATGCGAGACCAACCTTGTTTACACCGTCAGCTGCTGCTCTAATGGGTAAGAAATTACTCCGAGGAATTTATTTGACGGAGGAAGAAATTCAGGGAACGTTGGAGAAATTCTGCAGCATGGTTTAGTGTGTGCAGGTATGAGAGAGAGAGAGAGAGAGAGAGAGAGAGAGAGAGAGAGAGAGAGAGAGAGAGAGAGAGAGAGAGAGAGAGAGAGAGAGAGAGAGAGAGAGAGAGAGAGAGAAACACTGTGAATCAAGACAAAAAGAATCGAGAGTGAAATATACCATGGACTCGAGAGAGGTAACCTTGACCTTCCCCAAGTTTGATCTCAATGGTTTTACTTTTACCGGAGTTTTATTTTTAAGTGTCAAAAGGAACGAGGCGCTCCTCTGAAACAAGGGAAAACCTAACATTCTTATTACGGTTGTCTGCAGATGAAGTTATCAGCTTGTGAGAAGAATTTGGGAAGCTGCCGTGAGTGGTGAATGCATTGTAAGAGTTTTAATTTCTTGGCCCACAGAACGGAAAGAATTTAAAGAACACTTCCTAAGGTATAAATATATATTGATTCGCCCATGCCAAATCCATCCTTTTAAATAATACTGGATAAACAAACAAGTACTCATGAAAAGGGGACTCGACAAGGCCTACTGTTAACCAAACCTCCTCTTTTTCTTTCCCAGCTCAACCTAAAAAGTGGTGAGAGTTTTCTGCCTACCCTTTCCGTTGCTTTATATGATATTCACTCCCCACTCCCGTCCAGCCAGCCAGGGACCTCTTTCAGGCGTGCATGTAACATTCAAAGAGGGAGATGAAACAAACACCCACACTCACACCAACTCCCACACAGACACACACACAGGCAATATCATTTTCAAAACAATTTTCAATCATGGCTGCTGGTTTTTAGCAAGCTTTATGTTGCGTTTCAAAATTATACATATCTATACTCATTTTCATTTACAGGCACACGTGACGCAGGTCCGTAGGCAGCTGTGACCGACAGGCGACAGACACGCGTCAGCTGCAGGAATCGCTCTGGAAATGCCATACTTCTCGTTTTATTGAAATGATGCTGATTGATCTGGTAGAATATCTATATATATTTTTACCTGGATATTTTACCTCTGAATATTTCTAAGCCTCGTTAAATAATTGGATTTCCAGTAATTTCGATGTTATGTTAGTCCTTTATTTTTCGTTTTGTATCTTATCTTTCCAATAATTTTATCGTGTTATTTTTTCTCCCCTGGTTTGCTCTGTCTCGATTTTCATTGCTCCTACTCTTGGTTCACTTCATTTCCGTTTATATGCTTCCTCCTCGCCTCGTATTTGCTCTAAGTCCACTTTTTCTCGCTGCCTCTCCGTTTTATTTGTTCTAAACCTTTTTTTAGCTCCTCTGCTTTATCATCTGATCGTGTTTTTATTTTATTTCACTCAGCTCCCTTTTCAAATTCTCTCTCGCGCTCTCCTTTCTTTTTGTTTGCTGTATTCTATTTTATTTTTCATTCCGATTTTTTGTATGTTCTCTTTTGTTCGACTTTCTCCTTTAGGTTAAGTTTCCCAGGTTGTGGTCGGGGGAGCGCGCACGCCCCCCGCCCCGCCCCCTCAGGTCGCTCGGGACGGGGCTGCTCAAGGGAAATCAAAAGTTTATAAGTTCTCAAAGTCTTTATAATTGACCTGACAAAGCCTAATGTCTCCCTCCCCCTCCAAGAACACAGGAAGAGCAATAACCACTCTTTTTTGCTGCCGCTGCTGCTACTGGCTATCATTTATATATATATATATATATTTTTTTTTCTACTTTTTCTTGCTGTTATTATTGTCAGTATTATTATCATTATTATTATTATTATTGTTGTTATTATTATTATTATTATTATTATTATTATTATTATTATTATTATTATTATTATTATTATTATTATTATTATTATCATTACTTGTAGTAGTAGTAGTAACAACATCATATCTATCATTCCTCCTACTGCTACTATTACTACTACTACAATCACTACTACTACTACTACTACTACTACTACAGCTAACACCAGAACTTGCAACAACAACAATAAAAACCACTCCAGATGCACAACTGAATCATCACGACCAACATAACATTGCTCCAGACCCTCGCCTTAGTCTCGTCTGGCCTTGAGGAGAAGAAGGAGGAGGAGGAGGAGGAGAGGTTAGGCGGCAAGGAAGGGGAGGCGAGGGGAAGGGAGGGGACACATACACACACGCGCACACACACACACACACACACACACACACACACACACACACACAACCCCTTCCACCACCTCCACCACCACCACCTCCACCACTACACCTACCACCCAAGGAAGTAAATCAAGGGCGTGAGGACCCGGCGTGAGAGGGGGCGGAGGCAGCTTGGCGGTGTCCTGAGCCGAGGTGGGGTCCCGGGAGAGCGCCAGGGACAGGAAGAGAGATACGGCGGCGGAGGAAGCGGCGGGAGTTGGAACCAGGAAGAGGCGGCGGGAATCTAGCGAGGGAAATTGAGCTGGTCTGAGATGGTAGGGTCCTTTGATGGGATTAAAGCCAGAGGAGAGAGATGCTACTGATTCGGACGTGGTATACTAACGGGAGAAGCGGAGTTAGGTCGTTTGGCGTTTTGTGGATGAGTTGTGAGGACCCCCGCTGCTGTTTTTTCTTCTCCTGGTGGCAGTGTTGAACGTAATCCCTTTGGTGGCCCGGCTGTTAGATTCAGTCTGTGTTTTTTTCTCGACCATCCTAGCTAGTTCTTGCCCTGTCCTACTCCTCCTCCGTCCTTTTGTAAGCCTTCTGTGTCTACGCGGTTTTGTTCCGAGGTTTTCCTCCCACTGTAACTCTCTCTCTCTCTCTCTCTCTCTCTCTCTCTCTCTCTCTATTCTTTCTTTTTCTCTATACTTAACATTATATACAAAAGAGTACAAGAAAGAATACAACACAGAAGAAAGACAGATAAGGAGAACATATAGCAACTAGGATCAAACACACAAGCAAGAGAAAACACAACATACAACATACAACAGGGAGAGAGAACATACAACATACACAGAACACACAGGACACAGCACTGGTACATATATTCCCAATAACTAAACACACCACCGGGCGCTCGCATAGTTGAGACGCAGAGGAGCAGCAGGAATGGACCGGGACGAGAGGAGAGGGTGGGTGTGTGGGTGCCTGCCGGGAGTCTAGGCGCCTGGATGCTGGATGCTGCGTAAAGGGCGGAAGGCAGGCAGCAGGATGGGAGGCAAACAGCGGGCTTCTGCGCTAGTCAGACCCTTGGATTACGGAATCTAATTTAGTCCGCCGGAGTGAGCTGGAGCCACGGGGAAGGTCGAAGTCCCACGGGGGTGCTGCAAGTTAAGGCAGGATTGTGAGGAGGATGGAGTGCTGGTGGAGGAGGAGGAGAAGGAGGAGAAGGAGAAGGAGGAGACGGAGGAGGAGGAAGTGCTGAGGAGAAGGATGATGATGAGGATGAGGAGGAGGAGAAGAATGAAGATGTGCTGAGGAGGAAGATAAGGAGGAGGAAGAGAAGGAGGAGGAGGAGGAAGAGGAAGAAAAGGAAAAGGAGGATGAAGATGAAGATGATGATGATGATGATTATAATGATGATGGGGGGAAGAGGAGGAGGAGGAGAAGGAGGAAGAGGACAATGAGAGGAGGAGAAGAAGGAGAAGAAGGAGGAAGAAGAGAAAAATAAAAAGGGAAAGGAGGTGCACTTAAAACTGTTGAATAGAGAAAGGAAATATAAAGAAAGGAAAAGAACAAAAATATCATCATCATCATCATTTTCTTCAGCCACTATTAGTCCACTGTATGACGAAGCTTATTCCCAACGTTCTCCACCTTTCCCCGACGTTAGTGAACTCCATCCTGCTCCGGCAAATGCTCCGACGTAAGAAGAGAAAAGAAAGAGGCAAGGAAGCAAAATTCGAAATGAAGTCAAGGAGGAGGAGGAGGAGGTGAAGATGTTGTTAAAGTTACCGTGAATTAGGAAAGTTAAGGAGAAGGAAAAGAATATTATGACCAAAATACTAAAAAAAAGTTAGAGTAAAAAATATACCACGCGTGGGAAAAAGCGGGATTTTGAGAACGGGGACAGGGATGGAAGAGAAACAGACAAAAGGATGGATATTCGGACGGGAAGCGTGTGACAGAAGTTATGGAGGAAGAAGAAAAGGTTGAACGATAAGAAGAGAAGAGACGAGAGAAAAGAATATTAGGAACTAGGGAAGGAGATGGAAGAGAGATAGACAGTGCATGAAGGGTAATAGTGAAGAGGGTAGAGGAAATTTGATAAGGGAATGGATGGATCGAAGCAGCAAAATGTGTAGAAGGGAAACGATTAGAAAAAAAGAAAGAGGAATGGAAAGGAGTAACAAGGTATGGAAGAGAAATATAAAGTAAATAAAGGAAACAGCGAAGGGGAGAGAGGCAAGGCTGCTGAAGGTGATTTGATAAAGGAACGGGGAAATCAAAATAGCGAAAGGAGTTGAAGGGCCACGAATAAAGGAAAAGGAAGACAGTAAATCGAGTAAGATGAGGGATGAGGAACAAGGTGTGAAAAGGATATAGAAAGTGAATGATGGGATTAGCGAAGGTGAGATAATTTGATAAGGGAATGGGTAGATCAAAGCAGCGAAAGGAGGAGAAGAGAAACGAACAGAGAAGCAGGAGGAGGAAAGTGAATCGAGTAACTTCTGGGAGGGGGGACAAGGAGTAAAAGATAAATAGAAAGTTTTTGTTTACAGCAAACGAAGCAACTCCAGGTAAAAAAAAAAAGGTAATTAAAGGGAACAGTGAAAGGGACAAACAAGGAGCGTGGAAATACTTTAATAAGAGAATATGTAGATCTAGAAAATGAGTAGAAGAAAACGAATAGAGAAAGAGAAGAACAGTGAAACGAGTAACTTGCGGAGGACGGACAAGGCGCGAGGGTGGCGTGGGTGCGGGAAGGGAGTGCAGGGGACGCGCCTCGGGAGATGGATGAGAGCATTCGAGGTGGAGGGATTTTGGTGGTAAAGAGGTTGTCAGTGGGCGGAGAAGTAAGAGGAAGCGCAGGAAAACGATGGAAATGAATGGGTTTCTCGAGGTTGTGAATGTGGTCTCCATCTGCATGTCTTTTCTCTTTCTCTTCCTCTGCTAAAGCTCTCCAATTAATTCTCTTCTGTTCCATAATTTTCACTTGTTTTTTAAATTAGTATATTACCCCTAAACCATCCTCCTAACATTACCCCCCTCCCCCCCCAGCCTCATTTCCTACTCCTGTATGTTCTTCGTTTTCTCCTCCTTTTCCTCATTCTTCCTCTTCTATTTTTTTCTTCATCCTGTTCCTCTTCTTTCTTCGACTCCTCTTAATCTTCATCATCTCCCTCCTCATTCCTCTCTTTATTGCCCTCTTACTCTTCCTCCTCCACCATAACCCCTTCTCCTCACGCTCGTCCTCGGACTTCTCGTTCGTTCACCCCCTCTCCTGCTATTCCTTCAGTCCCCCCAGTGAGTAATGGCTGGGTGCGGCGCGCCAAATGAGTCCCACCGGGTGCCGTGGGAGGAGCACTGAATGAAACTAATCGAAAGAGAGGCTGACATGGTGAGGCAGACGGGAACAGTGTGTGTCATTTGCAATGGTCTGCACACACGATAGACTCGCGATCTTCCTCCAGTACCCTTCTCGACTGAGGTTGGAGATCACAAGTAAAGTATCTCTGGTTACGGCTGAAACCTGAACACACACATCCGGAAGGCGGGACAAAGCATCGATTGACAGCCGGTACTCATTCACTATTGGGGGGACAGGGAGCACAGATTGAAGGAGACTGCACAACCGTCTCCATTCCGTCCGGGAATGGCTTGCATGTACAGATCAACTAACCGTACTTCAGCACACGCACAAAAACACCCACACACACACACCCACCCACCCACACACACAGACACACCCACACCCACCCACCCACACACACACACACACACACACACACACACACACACACACACACACACACACACATGCCGGGATGAGGAAATAATACGGTACATGTGAGGTGGGATGCTAAATTTGAATTATGTAAGATTAAAATAGGTAATTCAATCAGCATATTAAAACGTCATACAGCATGTCTCCCTCCCCTCCTCCCCACGTAGTATTACATTCACGCCTCCCAGCTCCACGAACCCTCCAGAAACTGGCACCCATCCGGCACACCTTCGCCCACCAACAAATGTTTACGTTCGAGGGACAAAGAAATGCAAGGAATTCGCACTTAAATTCCTTCAGTAAAAAATGTGTGAACGCTGTGCAGGCAGTCACATTCACGTCCCTCGCAGTTCTCTCTATTTGGTGACAACATAGTTCAGCGAGGGCCACTTTTCTGCCACAAATTTTACGAGCCCCGTTTTTCTCACTTTTTTACTCTCTCTCTCTCTCTCTCTCTCTCTCCCCCCTCAGTTTCCCTCGTTCGTCGTACCCGCAGTTCAAACATTTTAAGTCGCGAAAACAACTTAGCTCAAGTTAAGGCCAAACGTTCGACAGCACCAAATCAAAACTTGCCGGAGTTTGTACTCGGCCAGCCAATCGCCTCCTTTATCAGTAGTCCGGAGAGCTCTTGACCCATTTCTTGCCACTCCATCTGTTGATTCCCGAACTTTAATACGGACATGGATTATTATTTTATCATTATCCTTATTATCCTTATTATTATTATTATTATTATTATTATTATTATTATTATTATTATTATTATTATCATCACCATCATTATCACCATCATTATCATCATTCTTATTATTTTACTCGTGTCAATAGGCAACAGGTAGAGTACAAATCTGTAGCCCTGACACACATAAGCCACATAGATGCAGTAATGTTTGATGCTTTCAAGAGAGGAGCATCACGTCTTTCCTAACCAAATCTGACTCTTCCTTTTGATTACTCCTGCTTTCCTCTTTGTAGAAGCATTGCTTAGCGGACTTTTGTTTCCTTTTTTATTGCTGCTGAACTGCTTCCTTTACCGTATAAAAGGTTAGCAATTTCTGACGCTTTTGCATGTCTCCATTTCTGGTCTGCTTTGTGAATTAAAGCGAGTTTGGATCGCATGATGTGATTTCTTTCCTTTAGTCTGTTGGGCCGCAGCGAGCCAGGTTGACGTAACGCGGGCTAGTCTAGCAGAAAAATGCCGCGAGTTAATAGACTTTGACGTGTGAAGGCCGAGATAGCTCCACAACCTTTTGAGTCCCACCTTCGGCAACAACATAAGTCAATCAAGAAGGCAATTGACTTTTAAGACCTATACTACGAACCCATTCGGGGGCCAAGGAAAAAAAGGGAGGGATGGCTGCCGTGTGCCGCCAACAGACAAACTGAAGTATGTTATACATGTTCGCCTTTATTATAAATGCTATACATTTTTGACGAGAATGCAAATGTATTACTTGGGGGAGAAGCACCACCCCGGCAATTTACCGTCCGGTGTGGTCAGAGTTAGTGTTGGAATGTGTGAATGTGTATTGTTTCATCTCATTTTAGTGTTTGTTTATTTGTTATTAACCAGGATGGGTCTCTACCTTCAGACCACGTCCCCCCATATAATTGGTACTAAATTGACCTTTACTCGATTTGAACTTCCTTTACACTCATGCGTTGAACACTTGATAAAGCTGACTAGGAATAAATTTCAAATACAGATAATAAAAAATTAAAAAAAACGATTTAAATCAAATAAATCTATTTTTTTATTTAAAAAAATCATGATTTTTCCCTGCTTCGAGCTCATGAGAGATAGAAATAATAATGAAGAGGAAAAAAAAATGTTAAAGGAACACTTAGAACTTTTTAGAGACAGATAGTACTCTGGTATAGGTGCAAAGAATATTAAATAACAAGAACGCTTAGAAGCTTTGAGAAAAATATCAGTAAGGTAGTGGTTTAAAGAATACCAAGTAGCAGAGATATTTAAAACTAATAACATACATGAACAGTAAGGTAGAGGTTACAGGAATGCCATTTAACAGAAACATTTAAAACTTATGCCCATGAACACTAAGGAAGAGATTTTGAGAATACGAATTAAGGGAAACATGAATCACAAGGAACTCTTGAAACTTACGAGGAACGACGACTATAAGGTAGACATAGAAAGGCTACAAAGTCACGGCACCAGCTCTCTCCTGCAGGGTTTATCTGACGGCGACGACACGGCCAGCGAGTTACTTCCCAATTAGTGCGATAAGCCAGCGAGGTGAACGCTTATCTCGTATTTTTCCAAGGCCAAACTTTCCCCGAGGCACGAATACAAACCTCGCAGCCAGGGTTCGCGGGAGGCGCACCTTTATCAGTACGGAATAATTGCAACTTTTGTCGTTCCTCTTTTTTTTTATCTACTTATTTTTTACGGGTATCTTTCCTGATTCTTCCATTTATATTTTCTGTGTCCTTCTTTTCTCTTTTCACTCACATGTTTTTTTCTCGGTAACCGTCTCTCTCTCTCTCTCTCTCTCTCTCTCTCTCTCTCTCTCTCTCTCTCTCTCTCTCTCTTGCAGCTATCTCGCTCACTTACGACCCAGCCTGGCATACAATCTACTTGGGTTTACCTTTCCCCTCTCGCTTTCCACCCTCGCATCTTGCTCCCTTCCGGCCCTCTTACCTCCCTCGGTCCGCCAGCCCTGGAATGGACAACTGCGTTCCTTCACTCGAATCTTGCAGTCCATCATAATTCTACTCGTTGCTAAGCAGGTTTTCTCCCTCTCTCTCTCTCCCTCTCTCTTGCTCTCCTGGTTAGAGCCGCCCAAGATTTTTTAATGCATATTTTTAGGTTTTATGTTCAGGCTCTTAAGTCGAGGAAATTACGAAATTATCTTTGCCTCTTGAGTCGTCGGCTCACTTAATAAGTCTGGGAGTTCTACGTCAAATAAATCTGGTACAACTTTTTCAATGATTCACCTGTGACCTTTAGATTCAAGGCACGGACAGCGCAGCACAGGATTTACATGCTTTTTATGCTTTATGCGAGTTATTTATCCTCATATTTCTGGGTTCGCTGTTTATATTTGCTCGCCCCTGACGTCAGCGGAAAGGTAAGTGGTTGTCAGGGCCGGTGGCTGCGCCTCCTGACGCCCTGCAACCGCCCCGGCCCGTAGCTCGGCGGACGCGGCTCATTCATATTAGAGTTTTATCAGCAAAATTAATTCCCCGAACACTCAATACAAGAAACTTATATATTAATTAATCGCAAAAAATAACGAAATCCATTACAACTTATGAAATCCCATCACACGAATTTGCTTGCCTGGCGTACCGAACTGCACCCGTGGCCCGAAAGTAATTACGTTGGTTTACTTTCCCGGTGCGGTGATAAAACATGTTTGGTTGAGTAAGGAGTAGCCGCCTTGCTGAGCCCTGTGCTGTCCAACCTCCTGATGCAAGAGTTAACCAGTATCTTCACTCTGTAACCCACTTCACTTGAACAGCCTTGCCTCGCCTGTATTTTTCTCTCCTTACGACATAAAAGTAGGGAATTATCCACACTCCTATACTGTCCAATATCCTGATGCATGGTAAACTTTTGAGCACCTTTCCTTCGTCTGTATTTTCCACTTCCTACAACACAACACACACGAAGGATCAAACACACCCCTAACCAAAAGTGATATATATATCTTCTTTTGGCATCTCCCTCCTTTTAAGAGAAGCGATTGGCGGGCATTTATATATCTTTTTCTATCTGCCTCTGCTACCGTATAAAACACCTGCCGTAACGGACGCAGACCACTCCCACGCAGGTATACGCGGGTTGGTGAAGGGATGCTGCAAGATTATCAAGCATCCCATGAATGTCCTCTCGGGTTGTTTCTTTTCTCACTCTCAGCAACACCAGGGCAGAAAGCATCACGTTGGTTCAGCTGATGTATCGCCTCCTCGAAAATATAGTACGTTTTTACTGTCACGGAAAATAAAAGAAGGAAAATAGTTTGGGAAAGTTTTAGAGAAAAGTTTGCTCGCCGATTCTGTGTTGGGAGGCTTCATTGTCGGGGCAAACTTCCTACTTTATACTGGCAGGGGAATTACCGGGAGGGAGGGAGAGAGAAGGAGAGAGGGAGGGAAAAAATAAATGCTTGTGAGCGCTTCCTTTGTAGCCTGACGGAGGGAGGAAGGGAGAGAGAAATAGGAGGAGTAACGAGGAGAAAGGGAGAGGAAGGAAAGAGGAATAAGAAAGAGGAAGGGAAGGGAAAATAAGAGGAGTAAAGAGGAGGAGGGAGAGGAAAAAATGAAGAGTAAGGAGTAAAAGGGAGAGAAAAATGAGGAGTACGGAGGAGAAAGAAAGAGGGAAAGAAGAGGAGTAAGGAGGAAGAAGGGAGAGGAAGAAAAGAGTAGTAAGGAGGAGGAAGGGAGAGAAAGAAAACGGGAGTGAAAGGGAGGAAGGGAGAGGAAAATATGATAAACATGGAAGAGAAAAGGAGATGAAAGTGGGAGAAATAAGGGAAAAAAATAAGGAGAGGGGAGGGAAAGGATGGGAGGAGAGGGAAGAGGAAAAAAAAGGAGATAAACGTAGAGGGGAAGGAAGGGAGAATGAATAACAAGAGGAAGTAAGGGAAGAGGGGAAAAGGATAAGGGGAGGGGAGGAAAAACGAGGAGGGTGAGGAAGGGAGAGCGAGAATAAAAAATAAAAAACCCCCCAGAAGGAAGAGGGAGGAAAGGGGGATAAAGAAGGAGAATATGGAGTGAAAACGTAGAAGGAAAAAAGAAGAGGGAGGGAGAGAAGAAGGGAAAGAAGGGAAGGGAGGGAGAGGGAGATGAGGGGAAGGGAAAAAGGGAGAGGAAGGGGAGAGGGAAAAAAGGAAGGAATACTGAAGTGGTAACGAATATGTAACAAAGGAAACATGACGTGACTGTAGTAATAGTTGTTATCGTTGTTGTTGTTGGTGGTGATGGTAATGGTGGTGTTGGTGCTGATGTTAATGGTGGTAGTTTTTTTTTTACAACAAAGGAGACGGCTCAAGGGCAACAAAAAGAGTGTAGAAAAAAAAGCCCGCTGCTCACCGCTCCCACAACAGACAAAAGTAAAGAGTGGAGAGGTGTCTTGATGGTTGTTGTAGAGGGTAAGCATGACTAGGAGGAGCAGAAATGAGGATAATGAGGAAATGAGGAATAAGAGGAGGAGATTTAAAGACGACAAAGAGGATAAAACAAGAGAAATGTAGAGGTGATGAGATAATAACAAAGACGAAAATGAGAGGAGATAAAAGAAATGAGAAAGAGGATAAAGCCAATCAACAACAACAACAACAACAAAAAAGAAAAAAAGAAATTATAATAAAAAAAAGTACACCGGATTTGCTGTCACAGGAAGATGTAGACAGCGAAGAAAAAAAAAAAACACACACGACAGGAGAGAGCTGGAGATGAGGAGATATAAGATGTAGCAGCAGCAGCATCCCTAACTAAACCCACGTTCACCTCCCTACCATACATATATTCATGGGAGCGTGAAGAAACTCATCAAAACTCGTCAATTCGAAGATAAGGCGAAGACCGAGGGAAGGAAGAAGGATGAGCAGGAAGGGAAGGAAACTAAGGAGGAATGTGATGCGGCGGTGAAGTGAAGAGACGTGTGAAGGGAACGAAGGTAGGGTAAGGTAAGGTACGTGAGCTAGGTTGAAGGTGGAGTGATAAAGGGTGGGCAGAAGGGCACAGAAAAAGGTGGTGGTGGGACATCAGGTGGACCTTACTCCACCTGATGTCTGATCGCCGAGGAGGTACAGGTAAGGTGATGTAATGTTTCTAAGCTAGCCTGAGAATGAATTGCTGGAGATATCTGTGAGAAAGGGAGAGTGAAAGGAAGGGGAAAACAATAGGATGTAAAACCGTGGAGTGGCAGGCTATCAGGTTGAGTGGAGTGGGAGAGTAAGGTAAGGTGATGTAGAGTAAGGAAAGGTAAGGTAAGGTAAGGTAAGATAAGGTAAGATAGGAAAGAGGGATGCTGGGAGGGAAGGAGAGAGAAAGTAAACCATTGGATGTAAACGAAGGGTGTGGCGGGACATCAGGTGAAGTGAGGTAGGAAGATAAAGGTAAGGTAAGGTAAGTAACTAATGGAAAGTATACATCTGGGAGCGCGTCACTTCACTCACTCGGCGCTCACACTCCTGGCGGTCATCCCTCGAGAGCTCCCTCGCAGCTGCCCAATCTATCCCAAGTCCTTCCCGGCAGGATCTGCTGACTTGACCCATTCATGAGTTACGTGGGCGTCCCCTTGATCTCCTGCTTTCAGAGTTGTCTCGTACAGAAACAGGATCGACGTCCGGAAGGTGTGCCACGTGCACATTTAGCCGGAGTTGGCTTTCACAAACTAAACTGGTAACAAGCCTCGACTCAGTTTCACGGAGTAGTCGCTAGTTCGACACGAAGTCATCCCACCGATATCCCATTATATGATACTGCGAAGGCACTTGGCACCAAAGACACTGACACGCCTCTCCAAGTCAGTATTCAGTGTCCATGTCTCACAGTGATGCAGTAAAACAAGGGGCACAGGTGACCTAAGGATTCAAAGGTAAGGTAAGGTAAAATATATAACTGAAGGTAAACTGCTAGAGGCATGATGCAGGGGTAGGATAAGAAAAAGTAAGCAACAGCATATACACGAAGGGCGTGGATCGACATCCGGTACAATAATGTGGTAAGGTAAGGTAAGGTAAGGTAAGGTAAGGTAAGGTAACGTAAGGTAAGCTAGGTTGAAGGTGGAGTGGTGAGGGATGCTGGAAGGGAGAGAGGAAGGGAGGAAGGGCAGGCAGGAAGTTGAAGAAGAGGGGCGTGGCAGGACATGAAAGGGAGAGTGGAAAATATAGCTGGGAGGAACGCAAGACAAGGGAACGGTACAGGGTGAACACACACACACACACACACACACACACACTCTGGTAGGGTCTGTGGGCTGGATAATGGCAGAGAGAACGAAGTGGCTGACTTGAATATACATAAGAGAGAGAGAGAGAGAGAGAGAGAGAGAGAGAGAGAGAGAGAGAGAGAGAGAGAGAGAGAGAGAGAGAGAGAGAGAGAGAGAGAGAGAGAGAGAGAGAGAGAGAGAGAGAGAGAGAGAGAGAGAGAGAGAGAGAGAGAGAGAGAGAGAGAGAGAGAGAGAGAGAGATCTATATCTATCTACAATGCAAGTCCTTCCTCCTCCGTGTGGTTAGTTTTCTGAAGGCTCCTCTAAAGTCAGTGTGAGCGAAGTTAGAGAGGAGAACGCGGTGCAGTGAACACACAGCTAAACTAAACTATACGTCCATCATAAGGAGGGATCTTAAGGGATGCTGAATTTACAAGAAAGAGATGAGAAGGGAAGGAAAGGGAAGGAAAGATAAATGAATATAGTAATGAGATAACAATAAGAGAAGATGAAAAGGGAAGAAAATGAAGGAAAGGGAAGGAAAGAAAAATACAAATAAAGTACGTAACAACACAAGTCAGAATAAGGAATGCGAAAATGAAAAAAAAAAGAGAAGGGAAGGAAAACAGGAAGGAAAACAGGAAGGAAATATATGTCACACTGAATAAAGTAACAACACACCTCCGAAAAAAATATGAGTAAAAGACGAACAAAATGAAAAAGAGAGAGAAAAAAAAAATGAAAGGCATGTATTGCACACAACAAAGGAATGCACAAAAGAGAGAGCGAGAGAAAAAATGTATTAAAAGTATCCAACCTTTTTTTTCTTTTTCTTTCCCTCGTAGTTTTCAGCAAGGCGTGTGAGGCAGAGTAATTTCAGCGCCGCACCTCACAACACCCGGGGCACCACCACCACCACCACCACCGCCAGCAACTCAATCCATCACGCGTTCAGCAGCTTCATGAACGTTGGCCGTCACATTTTGCGTCATGAGGAGCAGGTTACGGTCCGGGAAGTGAGCACACCAGCCTCCCACTTCCATCGAAAATCTGATTAACGGACAAAACCTCTCCCCGTCGGACGCCACAAAGTCGAATGGAATTATTGAAGTAAACGAACGAAGATGAATGCGATGGTCCGCCCTTTTCTATTTTCTCGTTCCTCCTTATATTCTCTTATTAGCAATGACGACTCTGCTCACATGGGAATAGGAGTGGAAGAGAAGGAAGGAACATGAAGGGAAGAGAGAGAGAGAGAGAGAGAGAGAGAGAGAGAGAGAGAGAGAGAGAGAGAGAGAGAGAGAGAGAGAGAGAGAGAGAGAGAGAGAGAGAGAGAGAGAGAGAGAGAGAGAGAGAGAGAGAGAGAGAGAAGGAAAAAGTGAGGAGGCAGTGAATAGATTGCACAGGAACTCTCTCCCTCTCTCTCTCTCTTTGAAACAATTACTGCAGAGATCGAGGTGGAAGGGAACGAAAGAGGAGGAAAGAACACGAGGGAAAGAATGAGGAAAGGACAGTAGAGTCAGTGTAGTCGGTAGCATGCGCAGGACTTCTCTCTAAAACAATTCCAAAAGAGATCGAGAGGAAGATGAATGAAAGAGGAGAAAAGGACACAGGTGGAGGGAGAGAGAAAGGGCTGAGGAATGCCGGAAAGTCGAATGTAATGAAAGTAAACAAACATATAGATAAACATGATTGCTTACCCATTTCCTTTACGAGCTCCTTTTCATCTCCTTTTAGACACAACTCCTATTGACTTTGAGGGCAATAGAAACAGTAAAGTGGGGTGGATCATACCAGTGAGGACAGACGAAGGAAAACAGAATAGGAAAAGGGCATACACAGTCCTACTCTCAAACACAATTCATATAGACAGCGAGGGGAAAAGGATTGAATGAAAGGGGAAAAAAGGACAAAGGAAAAAGGAAGAGGAGAGAGCGTAGAGTTAAAGGAGAGGAAAGGGGCAGGTACAGGGGCTCCTCTCTCTCTCTCTCTCTCTCTCTCTCTCTCTCTCTCTGATGACCATATAATGCTAAGGAAAGGGATGAAAGGTCACAAGTGAGAGAGAGAGAGAGAGAGAGAGAGAGAGAGAGAGAGAGAGAGAGAGAGAGAGAGAGAGAGAGAGAGAGAGAGAGAGAGAGAGAGAGAGAGAGAGAGAGTACAATCAGAAAGGGCAAAAGAGGGTAGAATGCACTCGACCCCTTCCTCCACTCTCTCCCTCTTCCCCTGTGAAGAAGGTCTCCACTATGCTAAGGATTCTCGGGACGCCGGGCAGGGAAAGAGGAGCTCCCTGACGCCTGAGTGATGGGATGCAGCTCAGCGCAGATTGTCGGGGAGGAGTTGCTGTGACGGATGATGGAGAGGAGCGGGGCGTGGAGCTGAAAGGGGAGAGGGAGGAGCCGAGCCGGTAGCGTGTACGAGAGATGAGGCGAGAATGGAGGCTGCGTGGGATGGGCGTGGCGGGGTGGGGCGGAGTGCATTAAGGCTGAAGGTGCTTGTATGTAGATGTTGTTAGGGCGGATGGTGTGAAAGACGGACGGACCTTGGAGTGAGTAAGGAGGCAAGTTAGTGAGGAATGTACGCATGAGTAATGGTGAGACAGATGGGATGGGCAGAACGTGTGAGGTTGGTAGGAATTATATGGGACAGGCCAGGACAAAGGGACGTCAGGTTAGGCTAGAGATGTAGGGAGGAGAGAGGCGGAATCGAGTAGGCAGCGTAAAAGTACAGAAAAGAGAACACAGAGGAACTAACGCAGAGGGAAGTGTGTTAGAAAGGTTTTAGGTACGTATCTGTGTGTGTGTGTGTGTGTGTGTGTGTGTGTGTGTTAGCCCGTATATGGATGATTACCTTGATACACCCAATACGCACATGTTTGTGTGTACATTCACGTGTGTAGGAATGGATAAATATACGCGACTGTAGCCAGGCCGGTGAAATGGACCAAATTTTGTGCCAATTATCCACACAACAGTTCATTTACAGGATGATTAATCACTAATTGTCCTGACGCTTCATGAATATTGCTGCCCACCCACTCTCTCTCTCTCTCTCTCTCTTTCCTTCCATACACAGCTCTAATGATACACGAAACAAGTACATAACTGGAGGGGCAAGAACGATAGCGTGCAGCAAGTGTGAGGGAGCTGTCACGTAGGGTGCGAGGCTGGAGGGGCTGAGAGGACTGAGGAGGAGAGGGATGCAAGGAAGGCTAGAGGATAGAGAGGCGGAGAACGGGTAATGTGTGCCGTGTAGAGTGTAAGGTTGAGCGTGGGGGTCGGCAGAGCATGACAGAGTAAAAAAGAGAGACAGAGCAGGGTGTTAAACAGCATGTAGGATGGTGGATGAGGGTTGGATAGTAGCAAGGCAGTGTGGAAAAAAGAGAGACAGGCGACGCACGTAGTGAAGTTTGGGAATGAGGAGGTGGGGAGAGGAAGTAGGATTTCGGCTGAGGGCTGGAGAGTAGCAAAGCAGGTTGGGAGAGAGCAAAGAGAGATGATGCCGATGCTTGTAGTGTAAGGTGTAAGGAGAGTGTGGGTTGGTGGGAGAGGGCTGAGGGGCGGCATGGGAGGGTGGTAAGGGGAGAAGGGAGATGCGTTCTGTATATGGCCCAGGTGCTCCCCCGCGTGAATTGCGTGACCCAGGAAGAGTAAAGCCAAGTGAGGGGCGGCACGAACCAGGAGGGCGGCGAGACAAGGGAAGGGAAGGAGAGGAAAGGGAGATGAAGGGAGAGTTGGAATAGGGAGTTAAGGATTCGGTAAAGAAAAATAAAACAGCAAGGAAGGAGGCAAGTGAAGAGCGGCAAGAACCTAAGGGAAGGAGAGAGAAGGGAAAGGAAGAGTTAGAATGGGGAGTTAAGGGAAAAAATATGAGAAGGTAAGCAAATGGTTGAGAATGGAAAGAAAAAGGATGCGGGACAAGAAATGGTATGGGAAGAAAGAAAATGCGTTTGGATGGGAAAGGAAAAAGTTGAAGGGAGAAGAGTAGGGTTGAGAAGGGAAGGGTAGAAAAGGCGTGTGATTGGAAAAGCAAAAGAATTGAAAGAAGAGAAGGGTTGAGAAGGGAAGGGTAGAAAGGGCGTGTGATTGGAAAAGCAAAATAATTGAAAGAAGAGTAGGGTTGAGAAGGGAAGGGAAGAAAAGTCGTGTGACTGGAAAAGCAAAAGAGTTGAAAGAAGAGTAGGGTTGAGAAGGGAAGGGAAGAAAAGTCGTGTGATTGGAAAAGCAAAAGAGTTGAAAGAAGAGTTAGGTTGAGAAGGTAAGGGAAGGGTTGCGAAGGGAAGGTAAAGGTTATATTGATTCTTGTGTCGAGTTTCTGATAATATTGGGGAGTAATGGCACGAATTTGCTTGTAATTAAGATACTATTAATGCATCGACTGGATTACTTACTGGAGCACATTAATGATAAATATGAATCCTAAGTTAAAAGAAATATTCTCCTTTCCATGGTTGTTGCTCAGTGTAATGAAGGTACTTCTGAATTAAAAAAAAAAAAAAGTTTTATGCATTTGATACATGATTAACTGGCTGACTGAAAAACTGACTGACTGACTAACTGACTAACGGGTTGTCTAAAAAAAAAGACTGTCTGTCAATTATTATTCTGCATCTTTTGGAGGGTGCAAAGTATATTTATATCGCCAATTATATTACTTCTTTATATAGTCTTTTTACAGCCGGTCTTTACCTCTTTAACAACAAGACAACGCCGAAGAATTTCCCAAGCAGTTGTTTTTATTAAAAAAGCATCATGTGTTTTCTCTCCGGCCTGCAGAATTTTTCCTGTCCCATACTTTAGGTGCGTCGCTAATTATACCCTCTTGCACTTTTCTCACAAGCACAGTTTTCGGAACTTGTTAAACACACGCTTCCCGTCCTCACGCCGCCCCGCTGCGTAAGACCTGCTGCATAGCCTCACGCCACCCAACGGCACGAAATATGTTACTCATTCTCACGCCAGCTCAGCAGCTTTCCTGGGTGATGGTTAACCAATGTTTTTACTGTCTCCTCCATTCATACTGATGGCATAAATTTACCCACCCAGGTATTTTGAGGGAAAAGATGATTGCTTTTTAATGTCTGTTTTGCTCGCAAGTTTCTTACGTAGATCCTCAGTTGAAGGCGATTTGATATGTATATGTTTCGTGTATAAAATACCTGAAAGCGCTTCTTCACAAAACTGTGCGGCATGAAACACAACTGACGACATGATAATTTGAAAGAGATGCTCTTGCACACACACACACACACACACACACACACACACACACACACACACACACAGATACTATATAAGGCAATTTTCCTATTTACACCAACAATAAACCGGTGACATTTAGGTGACCTTTCCTCGCCGATCAAGGTTGCAATATGCGGACTAAACTATTATTATCAAACGTTCAGCTGCCTACCCATCGGAACAGGGGAGGGGTGGTGGTTAGAGGATGGTAAGGGTGAGGACAGCGGTCGATGAGGAAAGAAAGGAAAACGTCTAAGGAACTGATTATTATTACAGTCGCCGCTTAATTCCGCACCTTTAATATCGTGAGAGAACCAGATTTATCACTGGCGGCAGGACCCATCGGCGCCAGGACTACCGAGCGTCGCCGCCTTGAAGCAGCACGTCAACGGAGTGGTTTGTGAGGACGAGCATGGCGACTCTTCACAACGTCAAGTCACAATCCGCTCAATAAAATTTCCAGAGCCGAGAGGAACAGCTTTGACTTCACTCAATCACCCGTTTCCCTTACAGCGAGATCAATTTGTATATCGCAAAATTTTCCATCATTGGTTAGAGAGAGAATTTATTACAGAAAGAGGAAGGACGTCCCATAGCCTATTATTTAGAACATATGGATCACATGTTTACAGTCACTTTACAACAGGAGTGATAGATATGATAATTTTGATTAAAGCTCCATTTCAGTCGCATAAATTACAACACAAAAAAATACAAACAACTCGCCATGCATATGTATACTCCAATACAACGCTCTTTGACGAACTGTCAAATGTAAACAAGCCAGCATAACGCATCTGTCTTTTTTTGTAGGAATATGTTTCGATAATTCATGAATTCTGAATGCATCGAAATTTATGCTAAAACTTTTTCATGTCCGTCAAAATATGCATAACAGTAAATGTGCGCGTATGCGTGTAGGAGTGCGTGTGTGCGTGCGTGCGTTTGCGTGTGTGTGTGTGTGTGTGTGTGTGTGTGTGTGTGTGTGTGTGTGTGTGTGTGTGTGTGTGTGTGTGTGTGTGTGTGTGTGAGAGAGAGAGAGAGAGAGAGAGAGAGAGAGAGAGAGAGAGAGAGAGAGAGAGAGAGAGAGAGAGAGAGAGAGAGAGAGAGAAACGTCCTTTTCCCAGATAAATGAACTCGTTGTATTTTTGTTGACCTCTTAATCTTCCTTTTAGCTTAGCTCCCCTCACAGTCCTTGCCGCCGGGGTCTCGGGAAGGTGGCCGGAGGATGACTTGAGGGCTCTCCTGCCGGTATAACGCTATTCGAGGTATTGATGGTAAATTATTTCCTACCATCTTCCCTTCCATTCGTAAACTTGCACATATCTATTTGTCTCGTTTGTTTACCTTCCTAATAGTTTGTGGTGTACAATTGTATGTTCCACCGCTTATGACGTGCTCGTGCTTCTCCATGGTAGCATAAAGGAACAACGAGCTCGAAGCTTTTGGCATATTTTGATAATTGCTTTTGTCAAAATCGCTGAAGAGGAATGAATTTACTAATTGTTTGCTTTTCTAATAATTTTTCTCGATATACAATGTCTCATTTGAAACTTTTTATCGACCATTTATTTCAGTTGCCAGTCGTGCATTACATGTGATAATATCCTGCCAAGAATGTTTTCGTGGTTCAATCCTTTGGGCGCCCAGGAAGAACATAGTGAAAACAGAAGGAGGCAGTGGCGGAGTGGTCAGCATGCGGGCCCTGCACATCCTGAAGGAACCGAGTTCGAGACACCGCCCCGCAGCTACTAGCTGATAATATTCAGCCATCATCGAATGTCCGAAGACTACCCATATGTTGCCCTGAAGACCGTCTACCAACCCGCACTCTAGGTTCTCTCTCTCTAAAAAAAAAGAGGATCAATACTAGTTCCGGGGGAAAGCTTGAGTCAAGTAAGATGGCACCACTACAAAACACTTGCTGGCGCCATTTCGGGCTGGTACCGACCCACCAGGTCTCACCAAGAAAGCCTACCGGCGCCATTATCGGAACGTAAACAAAACTGAGCAAAGTAAGCCAACCGTTACCTAAGAACTCCTGTTCTCCGGTGGCTGATCCGGTGGAGTCACGTTCACGATCAGGTATACAGCGAGGCACAAGGCAAGCCGTTCATTAGAATTAAAATTATACTGATATCACTCAGGTGATCACGGGAGGGCACGCTCAGGAGCTTTACGGCGCCCCAGCATCCATCGTTACTCAGCGACTCTAGCCGCCTCACCCGACGCCGCCTCGGTACGGCGCCCCTCTAAAAGTTTTATGCTAGGCCGGACCCTGTGTGGCGCTCCCTTAGGCAAGGGACACTTTCCTTAAAATTAGATTTTCACACTGAAGAACATCAATATAAATTATAAGCTTCTATTCATACTGTTTATTTCACTGCACATCGTCTTACTTAATAGTCACTTGTGTACACATTCACCATCCCATTATTTGCCCAATTATAAAAATGCTTGTAAACTAACGAGAAGCAAACAACAAAACAAGAGTAGTTACAACAGAAACCTTCCTGTCATGAATAATTCATCGCCCATGAAGGTAGACATCAATGTGATATTCTAGGTCAGCCTGGCGGAGAGGGGGCCGCCACGCGCAGCGCGGAGGACCGCCTCGGCCTCCACTCAGGTGTTGCATCAAAATCATAACCATAAATGTAAGGCAGCTAGAAGATGAGTAGATAAATAAATATCTGGTCCTATCAACCATCATTCAAGAGTTTTCTTTTTCCGATCGAAATACCATTTTTTCAGTTTAACAACACCGATTCCTATTCTTAAATGTTTTCATCTTTTCGTTCGCAGCTCCCATTTCTTTTCCATTTGGGGCGATTCATAGAAGCGGGCCAATAATCCCCTACGCAAGAGGTGTCCTGCTCGCCCAGAATCCTCTTACACTCGTCCAATCCTCTCTGGGTGAAAGAAATACAAATATATGAAAGTTTTCCAACGGAGGCGGCCTCGTAAAGAGATCTCTCCTTCCTGCTCCCTCTTCCCGACCCCCCTCCGCCCTGAAGACCAAAGACTGATAGCAGTTATACCCAGCAACTACCTCCGCCAGGGCTACCAACGATACATGAGTCCTTGTCCTAAAAAATTACTCGAGCTAATTCTCAATCCACATTTTCCTTCAACCGCATCGCTTCACCACAGGCTGCAAACAGTGTGCATGTGTGTGTGGGAAGGCTGTTTTATTCTTATCGACGGAATATGTTTTCTTGATAACATAAAGTTATTTCAAAGGTAAACGAGAGTCATAAGGTAAAGTAGGAGTAATTTCCTTTCCCTTCTCCCTCATTCCCTTTCCGTCTACTTTACTTGGTTGAGAAGAAAGTGAAAGTCGGTGCGCACGGGGAATATTCCAGCTACTCCCCTCCTTTATTTTTTCCTCCCGCGGCATCTACCAGCTCTCCCCTGTACGAGGCCAGCTGGTACAAAAATGTAGCACACACCTGGTGAAGACAGCGCGTGGGGCCCAAGACAGGACACGATGGGCTGACGTACAGGATGAGGCGTGCGTGGTGCTGGGGCCGAGGGTGGCGGAGAGTTGGTCTGGGATGAACACAGTATAGTGATGGCGGTGACGGTAGAGTTTGATGGTGGTCAAAGATGTGTGGAGTAGGAATCAAACAGCGGTGGTGGTGGTGGTGGGAGGGATTGGCTCAGGGATGGGCAAAATACATTAGTGGTAGTGGTGGTAGTGGTTGAGAGTGATGGTGTTGTGGGCATTTTAGCTGGTAATAGTTTCGATGAAGGAATAAGATAGTTTGATGATGGGGGTGAGTGTGATAGTGGTAGTGATGGAGAGGAGTTGGAGATACAGAATACAAAATTGGTGTTGAAGGGTAAGTTGGATGGCGGCGGTGATGGTTGGTGATGGTGATTGCAATGTCTTTTCTTATGTGCTGCCCAGAGCACCGATAGGCTCTATTGAGGGTTCTGGGGGACGGCCCAAGCTCGTTTGGGGCGCGGGTGATATTATTTTAAGTGGCTGCCGTTTTATGTGATTCTTGTTTTGCTCATGCTGGTCCCCGGTGCTCCTCCTGGCTGAAGTCGCTGAAGCCAGGGTTGATTGAAGATCTGGACAGCATGTGAGTAATCTTCCGCCACTTAAGGATGGATGAAAATTGTCAGCTACTTGCGGTGGGATTTGAACCCAAGTACTCGCAATCACCAAGCCCGCCCGCTGACCACTCGACAACCGACTCCGGATTGCGAGAAAATAATGATGGTGATGGTGAGTATTGAGGATAGAGTGGTGTTGGTGGTGGTGAGTGGCCGTGATGAAGGGATAATTTGATGATGGTGTTGGTGTAGGTTATGGGCATTAGTGGTAAGCGTAAATTGGTGATAGTGGTGATGAGGGAAGAGACTTGCGCTACGTAATTGAAATAGAAGTGAAGGTTAAAAGAAAGGAAAGATGTATTAGTGATGGTATTAGTGGTGGTAGAGGTTGTGGTGGGGGCCACTATGGTGGTGGTGGTAGTGGTGGTGTGTGCGGTGGCGGTGGGGAGTGTGAGGGCCGAGTTTTGCCGGTCTCCGTGGTCGAGGATGTCGCCTCTCGTGCAGCGGCTTTAAGATGAGGGAGGAACAGTCTTGTGAGGGGGACACCAAATATTCCCTCGAGGTTTGCTGGCGGCTCGGACAACAACAACATCCCTGCCGAGTGTAGACAAGTGGTGAGTGAGGCTGCCTCGGAACGGAGGGAGGGTTGATGAATATTGTCATCACGATGTAAGGACACAACCAGATTAATAAGCCAACTGGTTGCTCTACTTATTAATGACTTTCAAGTTAGCTGTTTGCTCTATAATCCACTGCAATATAACATTTTAGGGCCGCAAGAGATGGTAAAGGGTTAAGTGATCGAATGATGCCAGTAGCAGACAACCTCTGACTGCTGTCGAGTGGCTGATATATCACCCATAATTATGCAACGTGTCAGGTCTTACTTAAAGTGGAGCTTCACTTAAATGCTGCACAAACTATCAACATTAAGCAAGTCCTCGCGCAGACAAAGGCACGAACTAACAACGAATATCCATCAAGAACACTCCAGATACATTAATAGAACTGAAACTAAGTTATTACTCAGCATATGCCCACAAAGGGATTGGTTTAGTGGGATCAGGTGAAACCACAAATATAATGAAAATATTTTCATGAACACTGGGAGAAACAGGATACTTGATGGAAGGGCCAAGGGCTGCTCGGCCAAGCGAGCCTTATAAATATTCCCATCAGCCTTTCGTCCCTCGGCACCCTCAACATCACGTCCTTCCTGGGGGAAGTTCGGTATTGGTAAAAAAAGTAAGTGTGTGTGTGTGTGTGTGTGTGTGTGTGTGTGTGTGTGTGTGTGTGTGTGTGTGTGTGTGTGTGTGTTTCCTCACAGATCGGTCAGTTCGTGTACAGTCACACAAGCAGTCCCAGTCAGCCTCCCCCCCCTAACAGCCCTGAGAGCCGACACTCTGCAGATGGACCAGCACTCTCTTTTCGACAATTAAGGCAGCTTTACGTCATGCCACACACAAACACGTCCACTGCAACTCTATATCTGGCAAACAATTCTTCTGTTTTTTTTTGTGTTTTCCCGCGTCCTTTAGAACAGCGAACAATGTGAATACGCTGTGTAGAACGAAGAGGCCTCTCTCTGATTACATGCCGTATAGTGGTGTCTTTATTTTCTTTCAGTCTGACCTACTCTCATCCGGAGTATCGAACCGCTGGCAGCCGAGCGCCTCTCCGCGGACTCGAGGCTGGCGCAGGGGAGGGAGGTCAGTGTTGGTGGGGCAGTGAGAGAGTGAATGTGTCGCGGTCTCCGTGTGGCAACCTTACACGGGCGTAGCCGGCCACTGCTCAGGTAAATCTTCTGCTGGTCTATACCACGTCGGCTGAACAGAGAGGAGTGTCTTTAGGAGAATCTGTAAAGCAGGTCCTCCTGGCTGTGTGTGTGCAGGGCCTCCGGCGTGGTGGAGGAGAGTAGGGAGGCTGTGGAGGTGCCTCGCTCTCACTACTCCCGGGAGAGATTCGCCCAATTTCACTGTGTCGCCTCCCGGCGTGTTTTATTAAGAGATAAAGTGTCTGGAGGGGAGGTTTACGCCCGGCCGGAGCCCCATGAGCCTCCCATGGCCCCAGGGCGGCTCCGACCCGACACGGCCTGTGACTGCTGCTGACCACGGCTGGACTGAGAGGTACAGTGATGACCAGTTTTGAGCGGTGTTTCATGAAACAAAAAGAAAAGGGAAAAAAAAACGAAGTTCCTTCTGGGTATTGCGGTTAGACTGGGTTGAGTGATAATTGATCTTGATCTAAGTATACAACACCGATATTAGCGACAGTAGGTCACGGGCGTAATTAAAGTGAGGCTTAGTGCCGTTAGAGACGGTGAGAAGGGTTTAGGGACACCCAGGGTGAGGGGGGAGGAAGGGGGAAGGGGTTGCTCTTACGATACGGACACGTTAATTAACACCAGATATAGCGGGGGGACGTGCTTCCGCTGAGCTGCACCCCTAAGGAGACGTGCGGGCGTGGGGACAATGACCGGCCTTGACGGGGCCGCGCTGAGCTTCATAAACTGTGTTACTGTGTCAGTGCCAGCGCCGCCCTCCGGAGAGCCGCTGCTGCCCCGAGGCGCACTCCCGCCCCGCCGGCACTTGGGCTCATCTGGCCTCAGCGAGCACAGCATTTGTGTTAATAAACCCTCGCACGACACCCATTCTTTGGGGGAAATGTTAGTGCAATGTGAACACGCGCGAGCTGCCATGATGCTGGCCATTACTCTGTGTGTGTGTGTGTGTGTGTGTGTGTGTGTGTGTGTGTGTGTGTGTGTGTGTGTGTGTGTGTGTGTGTGTGTGTGTTCGTGTGTGCGCGCGCGCGTGTGTATGTGTGTGTGTGTGTGTGTGAGAGAGAGAGAGAGAGAGAGAGAGAGAGAGAGAGAGAGAGAGAGAGAGAGAGAGAGAGCCCAATACATACAAACATATACATACATATATACATACATACAAACATACATTCATACATACATACATACACACACACACGCATGCATACATACATACATACATAAATACATTCAGACACATTAATATACAAAAAATCGGCCTGGAATGATTGTTAATGATTTTATGTATATACGCTTCTCTATCTCTATCAGTCAGTCTGGATTTTTGTCTTTCTACTTTTCTATTTCTCTGTTCCATATTTTTTCTGTTGGTTGGACTGTCTCTTTTTCAGTGAATAAAAAAGCAACATATAATTACACACACACACACACACACACACACACACACACACACACACACACACACACACACACACACAGAAGCAGCGAAAAAAAAGGACCATTACTCCAAGGATTAGCTAAAATCACACACACACACACACATCTCTAAGTAAAGACGGACGCATGCATATGAAGTGCATTTGTAATTGGCTTTTGAGGCATGTTTATGTATGAGGAGGAGAGAGAGTAGTGGAGTGTGCTTTGCGACTCTAACTTTGATCCGCCCCCTCCTCCCCCCTTAACACACACACCACACACACACACTCCTGGCAGAACGAAGATATACCAAGAAGCAGAGATGCCATGATTACACCTAAACCTGATCAGTGCTTTCCTCACGTCTTAATCGATGCAGACACAAGACAAGATTACCAGCGAAGTCACGAATTAATCCAATGCTTCCAATCCTCAATGAACATGGCCAAATGGTGGGTCGTTATTGATCAAGCTACACCTACACTTTCTTCCTACACTTATAGCATTCAGAGACGTTACCAGCACACACAGTTGGTCATGAAAAAAGTAGTTTGGCAGTTACGATACAGTGAAATACAACTGATACCTCTCACAATATACAAGAATAACGCTTTATTTATAATGGGAGCCGGTGAAGGCTGATAATTAGATGGAACTTTGATAATTGACATATTGCAAGGAAAACTAAACAGTATATTCAGTGGTAAAAGATGTGAGAGGTATGGTCTGATACTGCAATGTGAGTGCGCGTGTGTCTGGGTGTGAGTGTGTTAAGACCGCTTATGTATGTATCTATCTCTTCGAGCTATGTGTCTTTCCCTCTTTCTGTGTTGGGCGCAAAGAGCGATTCTCGGATCTACACACAGCGCCGGATGTCACTGAGGCGTTGGTGGGTCTCAGTCTGGCGGGGCGACGCGAATATTGCTCAAAGGCGCTAAGGGGATGTTGTGAGCTGTATGGAAATGAGCCTCCCCCCCTCCCTCCCCTCTCCTGCACCTCTCTCTCTCTTTCTCTCTCTCTCTCTCTCTCTCTCTCTCTCTCTCTCTCTCTCTCTCTCTCTCTCTCTCTCTCTCTCTCTCTCTCTCTCTCTCTCTCTCTCTCTCACACACATTTATTTTCCCCACTAATTCTCTCTCCCCTAAGCTGTTTTCCATATTTCTATCATCACTCCCTCTAATTTATCCTTTGCTTGTTTTCCGCACTACATCCTCCCTATTTTCTTCCTCCCATCTACCCTCTCTCTCTCTCTCTCTCTCTCTCTCTCTCTCTCTCTCTCTCTCTCTCTCTCTCTCTCTCTCTCTCTTTCCACCATTCAGCTATCTTTCCTCTATCTTCTCTTCATCCGTTCCTTGTTTCCCTTTCTACATCACATTTTCTCTTTCCACCCTTTCTCCCCCATCCTTCCCACCTTTCCTTCATGATTCCTTTACACATTCCTCGTTTCCCTTCCTTCATCACCTTCCCTTATCCCCTACTCTCTCACCTTCCTCCCCCTCTTTACTCACTCCTCCTTTTCCATTCTTCTGACTTAATCACGCAGAAAACACATTTCATAGACAAATTTACACAGGAAATGTAATTTTCGGGGCTCATTATTCTATCGCTCTGCAGAGTAAATTGAATTAAGAGAATATGTTAACGTATTATGTATTCTGTCTACCTGCGAAACTGTGACTTTGTGTGTTAGGTTTGTACGTATGTATTTATGATTAAGTATATAACCTTTTATATATATTTTTTGAGGTATCATGTATATTTTATTTTTGGACTATCTCATTGAACACAAAAGGACGTGAAAAAATAGTGAAAAGAGGTGGAAAAGAAGTGAATCGGACACATGAAAGAGTGGATTGAAAACTTTAAAGAGGCTTTGGTCGTCACATCAAAGAAGCTGTTCGTAGTAACACTGGGAACACAGTATTGTTTCCAGCCAGTTCTCGTGTGTCCGTGAGTGCGGGGGATCAGTGGGTAGGCTCTCGGCATGCTGGGAGACTTGGAGGTGAATTCTACTAAACTTCCACCTTCAAATCCCGACAAATGTTTGTAAATATGTCAATGTTACGTGAGGCGGGTACGAGTTAATCTCATCCTCAAACACCTAGGAAATTGCAAGTTGCATATTAAACAATTTGTCGTTTGTACATACGTTCGCCGTGTGCCACAAATTGGTGTTTGCCTCGGCGGTGAATCGCGCCTCCAATACGTGGCTGTGCACCGGCTGACTCGAGTGTGGGCACAGCTGTCGGTGTATCTGCGTCCCTTATCAGAGGCACGGCGCTGTTTGCATACTGAGCCTCTGTAACTGTTTTCCTTCCCTGCCTCCCCTGTGTTTCGTTAGCCTCAGACAGAAGCAACTCAAACACTGCAGTGCTTATACACTCTAATAGATGTGTATCAATATTGCTGGACTAACGTATCCTGGCCCATCTCCTATGCAAAGGGATGTCAAATCCTCTTTCGTTAAAGTAGAGGCTGCACCTAAATTTATCCTTAACGGCGAAGACTTCTGGTATATGTATTGGTGTACGATTCGCTTTGCTAGTGGTTTCTATTTCCTTGTTAATATTCTAAGTAAAGAGAGATCAAACGCTCTTTCATTTCAATATAAGCTGAAGTAGAATTTACCCCACGATCACACACATTCTCTCTCTCTCTCTCTCTCTCTCTCTCTCTCTCTCTCTCTCTCTCTCTCTCTCTCTCGCTGAAACCTCTTTGTCGATGAAAGTTTCTCGGGTGTTTGCGAAAGAAGGGAATGAAAAAACAAGCCCTCTAGACAGTGTATCCAACCAGACCATACCGAACACGGCTTTCCTGACCACACCAGACAAACCGACATCCGACAAACCCGACAGACCGGCACACCAGACCAGAGGCGACCACACCCAGCCACACCCAGACAGGCGAGACAGCAAGAACAGGAAAAAAGCCAGACATAATTAAAACGAGATCTACAGACACGACGCAAAGAAAGGGATTAAAAAAAAAAAAAGACAGCAGCTCACGACAGACAGTGGATAGTTTTGCCGGAGGTGGAGAAAAAGGATGCTGTTTTAATGTCATTGTTATGGTGTCGATAATGAAGGTGATGTGCAGATGGTGATGATGATAGGGATGCTGCTGCTGCTGATGATGAAATAGAATAGTAGTAATTATAATTCGTTCTTCTCTTTTCTACTTCTTCTTTTTCTTCTTCTTTTTTCATCTCCATTTTCATCTTCTTTTTCATCATCTTCCTTTTCACTATTATCCTTTTCATTTTCATCTTATTTTTCATCGTTTTATTTTTCATTTAATTCTCTTTCATCTTTTTCTTTTTCTCTTTCATCTTCCTTCACCTTCTCTTTCATCTTCATCTTTTTCATCTTCTCTTTTTCTTTTCCTTTCTCTTTCTCCTTCTCTTTCACCTACTCTTCTTCTCTTCTTCCTCTTCCTCCTACTCCTCCTCCCCTGCTCTTCCTCTTTCTTCTCCTCTTCCTCTTTCTCCTTCTCTTCCTCACTTTTTTTTATTATTAGGTATTTTAAAATAGCACAGTTTTTTTTATAACTATTACTCGCTTCATTATTACGTGTAAAGTATATAAGAGGTGCTTACTTGCTGGGTATGACAGTAATTATTAAGTGCAAAGAGCAGAGCCGATGTTTCTCTCTCTCTCTCTCTCTCTCTCTCTCTCTCTCTCTCTCTCTCTCTCTCTCTCTCTCTCTCTCTCTCTCTCTCTCTCTCTCTCTCTCTCTCTCTCTCTCAAATACACACACACACACACACACACGAGCGTACATGGTCTATCTAAATATCAATCTGTTAAATATATATGATAGATACAAATAGATAGATGGAGACAGATAGATAGAAAGATAGATGGATGGATGGGCAGATAGAGAGACATCAGACAGGCAGACAGGCAGTGAGGGACACACAGGGAGACAGCGGGAGAAAGGATTAAGGTTGTCACAATTGCTTCAGATCGAGGAACAAAGCACTGCAGCATACACACACACACACACACACACACACACACACACACACACACACACACGCGTCACCTGTGTAGGCCCTGACGTCACGCGCATCCAGAGTATTGAGTAACGCCGCTGACCTGTGTGTGTGTGTGTGTGTGTGTGATGTGAGAGAGAGAGAGAGAGAGAGAGAGAGAGAGAGAGAGAGAGAGAGAGAGAGAGAGAGAGAGAGAGAGAGAGAAATTATTAGAGACCTTCCTACCTATCAATCAATTTATATATGTAATTAGCTTAATGACTTGTAGCACGCTTCGTTACACGCGTTAAACGAATAAAGACCTTTTTGATGTTTAACCGACGAGCTTCCTTAATTAGCAGGTAACACAAACACTTCCTGGAGAGGGATTAATTTTATACTAGACTCCATATTATAGTTACTCTCTCTCTCTCTCTCTCTCTCTCTCTCTCTCTCTCTCTCTCTCTCTCTCTCTCTCTCTCTCTCTCTCTCTCTCTCTCTCTCTCTCTCTCTCTCTCTCGTTCAATTATCACCCTACTCTCAATGTCAGTTTTCAATTTGTGTATCGTGTTCAAAACGGGAACGCTGCTGGAAGAGGCTCGTAAAAGGTGTGTGTGTGTGTGTGTGTGTGTGTGTGTGTGTGTGTGTGTGTGTGTGTGTGTGTGTGTGTGTGTGTTTTCCCCTCTTTTTCTCACTTAATTATTCCATCCTACCTTTTGAAATCGTTTAAACTCTCATCCTCTATTCTATTTTCCTATTTATCTTGCTTCCTTCTCATCTCTTCTCCCTTTCTTCCTAACTTGTTACTTCAACCTTTTTTTCGTCTCTTGTCCTCATACTCTCATTTGCCTTCCATATAATGTTTTCCCTTTCCCTTTTCTCCTTGTACTCATGATTCTCACTTTTGCCTTTCTTTACATGTTTTTTTTCCCCTTTTCTCTTTCCAGTGCTGCTATGCTCCCTCTCTCCTTTCCTTCCATCTTTCCATCATCCCTTCCTTTCGCACTTATCTATCTATTTATTTTCTTGTCCTTCCTTGTTTTCCTAGCACTTATCTGCTTCGCCCTTCTGCCTTCTTCTCGTATTTGTGCGTCTATCTTTTTAAGTGCGTTTATATTTCCTGGGGGGGGAGAGAGGAATACAGACCAGTGTAAAGTAAACGGGCTTAGTAATTACATATGAATCTCTAATTCCGTCAACACACGTACTTCACCCCATCAAAGAGGAAATGGAAGAAAATATAAATTCATTTCGCCAACATTTTTCTCCTGGTCGACAGATGGGTTTGAAATTGACAGCCTTTCCCTGGCGGCCTCAAATTATGATCCTGGCTAACCAATGCTAACGAACGTCTGCCCACACGCACCAACGCACTCACGTCATAGAACACGCACATACACACGCACGCTCTCGCACCAGCCCCCCCCCACACACTAATATCAGATGATGAGTTTTTAGTAAATTCCCTGACCCCAAAAAGAACATCACTAAATCATCACAACTACATTTTTTTTCTCTATTGTACTCAGTGAAATACATTATTATTAAAACAATAAAAAAGCAAGTAAGAAAACATTAAATTCCTTAAATTGAATCTCCAAAAATCACATTATCCAGCACGAAAACTTCTGAAAATTAAACACACACACACACACACACACACACACACACACACACACACACACACACACACACACACACACACACACACACACACAAACACACACACACACACACACACACACACACACACACACACTGAAACACACACAGTCGCCTGAGTCCGAACAATACACCAAATTAGTCACAATAACTATAATCGGAGGACACCAATTGGCTGTGGACAGATTTGGATGTCAGGGAAGCGTGACTGGGAACGATCCAAGGTAAGCTGATAATGACAGGTGCACGTGCGAAGGAAGGAGGGCGAGGGATAGAGGCGGGGCACAAGGGTATGAATGGAGAGTTGGGAAGTGGATCTTATGTGGGAATGCGAATTGAGAAAAGGCACGATGTTTAGGACGGATTATATGGCAGAGGGAAATCAAGGCAGGATGAAAGTACAACGGTATAGGAGGGAGAAGGGTGATAGATGGTGTGTATAAGCTCGAGTGGAATGGGTAAAAGGCCGGTGCGAGTTATAGGCCCAATGGGAAAGCATGGTTATGATGGTGGACTATGTATCTGGTAAGGAAGGTGTGGTAAAATCTGCCGTTGCTGTGTGGGTATGAGGGATGCTGAAGGACGGGATTCTGTAAGCTGTGGGGGCTGAGGGAAAGTGCATAAAGGCATAAGTGAAGAAACGGGAGGGAAGTGGATGTTGTGGTGAAATGAATGGGAAGGAAAAGAATAGATGGTATGAGTTGTGGGATATGGGTGAAGATATGTTGTGTGGGATGGAAAATGGGAAAAGGCAAATATAGTGAGTGAATAATGGATCGCTGAGTATTTTGTTAGTGGGGAAGGCAGCTCCTCGCGATCTCTGTCCTGCGTGTGATGTTAATGTTCCTTCCCTCTTTCCCAAGGCAGCATAATAAGTACCACACCGTCATGGACTTTGCTCGTGATGCTTAGACACGGAAACATAGTGACTCTTGCACACAAACTCGGGTGCTGGGAGAGGCCGCCGCCGCTAAAGGTAGAAAACTGGTGGCTACCCCGACCCTCCCCGGCACCTCCCCAGCGCTGTGCTCAGTGAACATTACGAGACGTTAACTGTAGTGAAAGCAATACAGAAGAAAATATAAGTAGTGATAAACATACACACACTAACTCCTAAGGGTGTGCTGTTCTCCTTCCCAGTGAATAAGAAAAAAAAAAAAACTGTGGCCGAGCTGCTGAAGGTGGCGGCGACGGCGACAGAAAACTAAACCTAACCCTCGGATTGGAGTCCATCGTCAGTTGGAACCTCAACCTTCCCTTCTTGCTCACTTCGCTTCTAAGAAAGGTAAGTGTTCCCTCAAGTCACTGGCATCGTGGCATTTTTGTATAATACTATGAGTGGCAGGGGTCAAGAACACAGTGATTTGGTAGGTAAGTGTTATTATATTTATGCCGCAGCTGCTCCCTAGCTGCTGAGATTAGCTCACACCAACGGACGTCTCTCTACGAACGAAAATAAAAGAGCAGAGCCTCACCACACTAAAAAAAGCATTTACCTACGATTTACAGGAAACAGACAGGTCTCGTTTGAATCCTTTCTTCTATGAAGTGTCGCACATTGGTCTCACAAGCGTTTGGAAATCAAAGGCCACCGAAACTACAGACAGAATCAAACACTTTCAAATGGAAGACGAACAACCTATATCCCATTCTACTAACTTTTGCCGGGTCGTTCAATTAAATTCCGCCGCGGCTTTCCATTACCGTGAGTGGAATGTTTCCATAACCAGCCGCGACTCGGCGCGCACCGCTGACGCGAGAATTATATCCAAAAAATATTTCGCGCGTCATTTGATGTCGGGGCTGTCGAGGCCGGCGTGGCGGACAGCTTAACGGGATTACTCGACTCCCCTCAGCGCGGCCCGGCCAGGCACCGTTAACAACATTCTTTCTGCATCAAAGTTTGGAGCGACAAATGTGCTTGTACCTTTTATTTTGGGTCGCTTAATGACCGACCATTACTGCGGCCTGTTGGGTTTTCTGTGTGTGTGTGTGTGTGTGTGTGTGTGTGTGTGTGTGTGTGTGCGCGCCATCGGGCCATCGTGAATATCGTTCATAAAGACATTTCCAAACCGCCACCAGTTGTCCTTCACGGGTCGCTGCCACACGTGTACCTCGGCGTGTTTCAAAACCCGTCCCTGGCTCGTCAGATGAGAGGCTGGACCCAGATGACCCTCGCTGGGATGATCAAACTGCACCTCACGTTTCAGTGCGGGAGCTTGCAAGCGCACGGTGAGTCGCTGGGAGGTAATGCATGAATAAACTACACATCATGTTTCATCTTCTCTGCATGAACGACAAATAAGAGAGAAGGAATGCAAGAGCGCGCTTCCCTTTTGTTTTAGTGTTTGGAAAAATACGTTTAGTGAATACATGACGCCGTGGGGATGGGTTACTTACACTCATTATATTTACTTTTATGAGCAGCAAATAAAAGGAGAGAGATGTCGGACCGCGTCGGAGTTGTGTTGCTGTTTGAAGGAATATGTTGAATAATTGCACGGTGCCGTTTGGATCGGTCATTTTCACAAATCTGTCTTTGAATTTCTTCTATTTAAGACCGGCAAATAAAGGGCAAAGGATGTTAAAGAGTGTCTCAGTTTTGCAAGAATATGTTGAATAAATACACGCTACCCCCTGAACGGACTATTTGCACGCACCTGTCTGTGTTTATTATTTTCTTTATGAACGACAAAGACAAGGGAAGGGACGTCAGGGTGTCATTCAGTTCTGAATCTCTATATGATAGGAATGTAATAAGTGCATCCATTATGCTGTAAGAACATAGAGTAGCATGTGTCCCTCTTTGGTGAACGAAATTTGGAATACATTATAATTACTTCCTCTTTATGATCAACAGATGAGAGGGGAAAGATGCTGTAACGTGTTTCATTTCCGTGTTGATGTTTGGTAGAAAATAAATACACGATGCCTCAAAAAAACTGCCGTGCATGTCTCTCTTCTGAATCGCGCCTAGTAATTCTGGCATCTTATTATGACGAACAAACAAGAAGGAAAAGGTGCATAGCGTGTCTTGCTCTTCCATTCCAATACGCAGATAAATACACAATACCTCAAAAAATAGCCGTGGCATGTCCCGTTTCTGAATCGCGCCTTGTAATCCTGTGGTCCGATTATGATGAACAAATAAGAAGGAAAAGGTGCATAGCGTGCCTTACTCTACCATCGCTGTTTGGCGGAAAAAGTTAAGTAAATTCACGGTGCCCTGTTGTTACTCTGGCATCTGATTGTTACTCCCGAGGCCGAAGAGAACGTAACACAGTGGTATATAATATGCACGTGATCAACCACCCACTCCCTTTCCATTTCCTCCCCCCACCCAACACCCTCAACCTCTACCACGTAATCCACCAAAGCCATCAACCATCTCCTCTTCTCCGCCTCCTATGCACCCACCCTCGCATTCCACCTAAAAGGAAGCGATCCAGGAAGTGTTATGTGCTCGTTATTCACCAAAGACCTCCTTCCCTCGCCCCTCACTCATCCTCCCCCCCCCCCGTTCAGCCTTCACTGCAGAGGAGAAACGGGAGGGGGCGCGTGCTGGGGGGTAAGGGGGACGGCACACGTACCACTGGATGATGGACCCAAATCTCTTTAATGGAAGGGAGCTCGCGGTGGCTCTTACACACACACACACACACACACACACACACACACACACACACACGCACACACACATACATTTAGTTATTTACGATGATTTTCTTGACACGTAAAATTTCTCTTAACAGTTACATATTGTTTTGTTCGTTACAGAAGTAAGTTCCCATGCTGCTACTTGACGTGAGCAGACTGACAAACACTATATGTATGTACACAAGGAATGGCCCGCCAAGCCTACTCCGCCATCGCGTGCTAACCCGTGCAAGCCAGCAGCTTCCCTGCCGCTGGTGCATTTCCGCCGCACTGACCTGCATAAAGGCGCTCCTCCTGTAAACTAATGATATTAAGTCGAAGGTGAATTCCCTTTAACTGAAGCGGTAATGTAATTATATGTAATTAAGCCTTAGTTTGTGTTCTCTTAGAATAATTAAAATCTAACAATATTATTTTCTCATGCTGTGTTACCTAATCTTCACAGTTTATCAAAGTTTATTTATTTTGCTTAGGATTCTTCTTCATTATTCCCTTCAACGTCTGTGTCTTACGCATGTCAGGGCTACGGACTTTGCAACTGTGATAGCATTTACATTCTTTCAGCTATTGCTATTGCCCTTCGTTCATTAATAACAGTAAGAATAGTAATAACAACTTAAGACTGGTCACTTAAAAAAAACCCACTACTTAACGCGTTTGTATTGGCAAGAAAATAACCTTTCGCAGAGTGACGGAGGTGTCGTGCTGGGCCATGCTGGAGGACGGGAAGGTGGGCTGCCACGTCTGGCTCTCTGACCTTCATTCGTCCTCACAGCCTGTTGACAATTTTTTTTTCTGTAACTGCCCGCGTTCGTGTGTAATGACGCACATTCACCTCTAATGGGTTGGAACACTCACCGACTCCCTGCAGACTATGGAAATCCTCGACTCCATCACCGCGCAACACACACACACACACACACACACACACACACACACACACACACAGCACACTCAATCACCAGCGCTCACCCTCCGTGGTACACCTGCTGCCGCCCCGCCGCCCTCTCCTCCGCCACCAAAATAAGTACCGCTTTGATATGTCGGTAATTTTATAGTTATTATTACCGATAGTCTTCCAGTTATATCATCCAGACTATAATAATTCGAACTGATATACTGAACTGCTGGAAGCCAAATCATGTGCACTCTCAAATGCTTTTATCGAGGTTGAGGATGAATACACTTCTACATCAACTCGAAACAGAAGAGGGAGTGTTGAAGGCTCTCTATATCTTTCGCATCATCCAGAAGATATTGCGACTAACAGGCTACGTTGAATTGATATAAAGCAAATCTGGTGCATATTCATAAGTTTCGATCGACGCTGGAAGTGACTATACAATGAATGATCAACACGAGCAGACGAGGCGGTGATGGGAGTGACGTTTGACCCTAATCCCAAGACAAGTGTTGTGAACCTCTTACAAACTCTTGAGGAGATTCTATCCTCCCAAAGGTGCTTGGAGAGGCCCTTGATCCCCTTCTCTCTCTCTCTCTCTCTCTCTCTCTCTCTCTCTCTCTCTCTCTCTCTCTCTCTCTCTCTACCTCCTCTCCCCTCCATCCCATCCCATCCCTTCCCTTTCCTCCTTCTCTCCCTCCCTCTCTCTCCTTCCACCTCCTCGTCCTCCCCGCGGCCAGTCGGAGCGGCGAACACCGGGCCTGACAGACCCTCCTGATGGTACCACATTTGTTCGAATCTGCTCCTGAAATCTGTGCCTCATCGATTTCCCTCCCCGTCAGCGCTATCGCCCACTATTTCTTATCTTAATGGCTTCCGTCATATCTCCAACTACCCAATCATTTAGTGGGCAGGTTACGCGGCTTCGAGGGTTTGTCGTGTACATGGGTAGTGGTATTCTGTCCACTCACTTCACCACTTCACCTTCCACCGATTCATCCAACCACTGTCTCTGTATCTATCCTCAGTAGAAGCCTCCACTACACAATGCAGCTTCTCCAGTCCCTTACTCAGCTTTCCATTCCTTTCTGCATCCTAACCCAACTAATCTAACCTAACCTAATTCGGCTCTTCCACGTCTTCTCTCTGCCTCTCCCTTCCTTCAATTAACCCCTCCTCTCTCTCATGAAGCCTCTCCGCTCCCTCACTCAACTTCTCAGCATCACTCAACTCTTCCACTCCTTCTCTCATCCTCTCCTTTCCTTCAAGCAACTCTCTCCTCTCCGCTCACTCAACATCTCACCATCACTCAAGCTTTCCACGCCCTCACTCAATCTCTGGATCCTCTTAACCTTTCCATCCCTCTCAATCAACCTCACCATCAACCTCTTACCCCCTCACCTCAACCCCTGGAACACGCCCAAGAGCATGCGTCGAATCAGTTATCTCTTTATGTTTTCTCCCCCGCGGCACAGCCTTGCTTTAGGGTGAAGAGTCCGCTCCTTACTTTCTCCCAACCATGCACTGCTTATAATTATTTACTGCGCGAATCTGTCCGTTTAATAAAAAGAGGATTTGAAAGATCAACTCCTGGAGCGCTTTGGTCTCCGGGATTCCAATCAAATTAGCAGAGAAATCCTGAACGGGCATTAATGGGATTCCGCCTTTCAATCAACCCCATCAATAGGGATCAAAGTCTTGGCTGTATGTACATTTTATTCTTGCACCTTTTGTTTTTTTTTCGTGCACGTCTTTTTTTTTCCTCGCCCCTGACAGCTCCTCGAGGCGTTCTTCCTCTTGGCGAGGCAGCAGTGCGAACGTTTCTTATTTTCTTTTCAATTCAGCTCCGAGGAGAGTAAAAACGTTTAGCTGAAGGATGTGGTGCGAGTTGGATTTTTATTTCTTCACCGTAGCCAAAAGATCAGGATTTTCTTAACGTTTTTTTTTGTCTTTTGTCTTTTGATGTTTTTTTCCGACCTCTTCATCATCTTTCTCTTCTTTGATTCTTTTGACATCTTTTCTTCATTTCTTTAATTTCTCTTCACTTCTTGTTCTTGCTTAAATTCTTGTTCTAATAACTAACTTGTTCTTTTAGTTTCTCTTCCTTCCTTTTTTTTACATCAAAGGATACGGCTCAAGGGCAACAAAAAGAGTTAAAAAAAAAAAAGCCAGCTACTCGCCGCTCCCACAAAAGTAAAAAGTAAAGAGTAGCCAAAAAGAGAGGTCAATTTCGTCCTCCTTCTCCTCCTCCTCCTCGTCCAACTCTTCCTCCTCAACCTCCTCCTCCTCTCGACCGTTAATTTATTACAACAGGATTAAACTGAACGTACGTACCGAAGTGCTTTCATCTACTCTGCAGGCACGAAGCAACTGTCCAGCAGATTGAATCACTAGAGTGGGCAACCTCATCATGAACCAGTACTCTTTTTGTTGTCTGCCTTTCCATTTTTCCATGTGTCCACGTGTCCTCTTCTTATTTCCTCTTCCTTTTCTTCTTCCTCCTCCTCCCACTTCTCCACCTCCGCCTCCGCCTCTGCATCATCCTACTGCTCCTCCTCACCAACCCCTCCTCCTCCATCAAACTTCTTTTCCTGCCCGTGTCTGCCCTAATTCTGAGGCTGACAGTAACTAACTCATTGGACTTTTCATGGGATGTGAGCCGCATTTTTAAGTCTTCACGCGCCTGTTAATGAAGTGCAGTCTCAGGTGCGGCGCCGGATCAAAGACCTGGACGGGTAGGGTACGCAGAGAGGAGAAAGAAGGGGCACCGTGTAGGGAGAAGAGGTGATGGAGAACACGGGGACGGAAAGGAGAATACAGGGAAGACGAGAGAGCAGGAGGAGTCTGTAGGACGAAGAAATGTGACGAGCAAGAGAAAAAAAAGAGTACACGAGAAAGCAGGAAGAGTGTATAGGGAGAAGAGATGATGGAGAACACGAAAGGAGAAGAAAGAGTAGACGAGAGAGAAGTGTGCAGGGAGAGATGATGGAGAGCGAGGTGATAGAGAAGAAAATAAAGGAGAAACGAGAGAGGCGGAGGAGGAGGAGTGTGTAGGGGGAAGAGATGATAGAAAGGAGAGTAAAGGGGGATGAGACGACTGGCTGGAGGGTAACAGAATGAGGTTTACAAAATAGAAGAGATTGAAGGGATAACAAGAGGAGGGTGTACATAGTGAAGGAGAGTGAAGAGAGAGAAAGACGGTGGATAGGAGAGCAGCTTCATATGAGAAAAGAACAAGATAGTAAAGGAAGAAAAATAAGGAGTTAATGATTGGCAGGATGAGAGAGTTAAGGATAAAAAAAAAGAATCAAATCATGAAACTAAAGATGATGGATATAACGAGAGGCGAGGTTAAGGTCTCTCTCTCACTCTCACTCTCACTCTCTCTCTCTCTCTCTCTCTCTCTCTCCGCGGCCCCTAGCACGTTCCAGGTTCAGCATAAGTAAGTTTAATAGCGATTCCACGGTAACTTTCACATGCAGTTCAAAAGTTTCATCTCAGTGCAGTCTTGCGTCCCCTCACTTACGCCCCTCTTCCTCCTCTTCTTCCTCTTCCGACTCTTCCTCTTCTTCTTCCTTCTCCTCCTCTTCTCTTCCCCTCATTACCCTTACCTCAGGTCTTAACCCCTAGATCCTTGTGGCCGCAAGTTTCTCTCTCTCAAGTGACTCAGGGAACTCCTCTTCTTCCTCCCCTTCCTTCTCCTCTTGATCCTCTTTTTTTTGCTCTTCCTCTTCCTCTTCTTCTTCCTCGTTCCAGTCCTCATCTTTGCCTTTCCTTCTTTTTCTTCATTTTCCTCTTCCTCTTCCTTTTCCTCTTGCTTTTCCTTTTCCTTTTTTTCTTTCTCCTTCTCGTCCTCACTCTCTTCCTCTTCCTCTTTCTCTTCTCCCTCGTCCTCCTTCTCCTCCTGCTCCTCCTATTTCTCCTTCTCCTCCTCTATTTCCTCTTCCTCTTTTTTCTTTCTCCTCCCCCTCTTCCTACTCCACCTCTATCTCCTCCTCCTCCTCCTCTTACCCACCTCGTTACCTTCCCTTTTTTTCCACAGCAGCCTCCTTCCTTAACTCAATCCATTCACTCATTTTTCATCATTCTCGCAATTTAGGCTCTCCTCCTCCTCCTCCTCCTCCTCCTCCTCCTCCTCCTCTTCTTCTTCTTCAACCCTCCTCCCTTTATTATATAGACCTCCTTTCTTCATCCCTACAAGTTTTTATTTATGCAGTTCAATAGTTGTCTCCTCCTCGTCTTTCCTCCACCCCTCCTTCTTCTCCTCCTCCTCCTC